>NC_053025.1:168027822-168046968 GCF_003073215.2 Triticum urartu
CTATGACATGGCACAGAGGATAGGTGTGGTTAGCTCCGTCTCGACCAGCCACAACGTCTCTTGTTCTAGGCGATTCTTCTATTTTCAAGCTTTTTTTAGTTGTAATAACACCATGGCAAGCTAGCGCCGCTCTTCGTGTGTGCCCATGCAAAGGTTAGACGATGGAGAGAAGAGAGAGATCGCAGACCTGGGACCCACCAGTAAGTGAGTCAACGGTCATGCACGTTGTAGACGAGGCACTCCCTCTACTCTACTCAATGTAATACTGTATAAAATCAAGTTATGGGACAAAGCCAACAACCGTTGTTGTTTCAGGCTATCGACTTACGCTTTGTAGTCCAGGTTGCCAGTTCGAATCTCATCTTTCAGATTTGTTAGTTTTAGGTCCAAATTTGATTAATGACAAGTGGGACCCCCGTGTGTTGTTCCGATATTTCAGTGTAGGATGGTTTTTTTGAACAAACACTTTGCGCGGTTAGACAAGTAACGGCAGCAGTTACATATTTTGCAAGTTTACGAACAAAAATGACAGCGGCATAGAATATCACATCCACCCCGCAGCTTAGATGCTATGGTGATGTGAGTTTTTACATCGTTGGAAGGGAGATCCAATGTCTTGGGAGTAGTCTTTGTAATTATGCGCAATTTCCAAACTCTCCAAAGGGTTTTTTTCAAATAAAACATTCAGGCCTCGTGTGTGCCTCTGCATCTTGGATCCAACGGCTCCCCGTTGCTCATATTAGGTGCTCCCCATAGCTTAATTACCCGCTACGGTGATATGAGCATCTAGGTCCTATGATCAGTGATCAGATGGCACATGCGTAGTGCTTGTACTTTCTGCGCAATTCCCAAACTCTCTCAGTCGTATATTGCAAAAATATTCAAACCTCCTACTGTGGGCCATTAGATCTCCGTGAACTCGTATCAACATAGAATCTACGGTGCGGGAGCACCTCATATTCTCCCATGCGAGAAAACATAAGGTGCTCTCGCAGCTTGGATACTATGGTGATACGAGCTTCGAGGTTGTTTGATCTGAGATCCAATGGCATCTGAGCAGTCTTTGTGCTTGTAAGGAGTGGCCGAACTCTTTGGGGGCATTTCTGCAAAAAACCATTCGAACCACCGAGGAGGCTGTGGGTCACAAATCCAACGGCTCCGAAGAGCTTGTATCACCAAAGCATCTAAGGTGTGGTAGCACATGATATTCTTACATACAGGAGAATATGATGTCCTCCTTCATCTTAGATGCTACGGTGATACGAGCTTCGAGGTCGTTGGATATGGGATCCAAGGGCATCTGAGTAGTTTTTGTACAAATTGTGTGCAATTCTCAAACTCATCAAGGTTTCCTGTAAAAATATTAAGACATCATGTGAGCTGCTATATCTCAGATCTACAAGCTCCAAGCAACTCGTATCGGCATATAGCATCTAAGGTATGGGGGCACATGATATTCTCCGGGAGGAGGGGTGGGGGTGCACAACCAATCGGTGGTTGGGAGGGTGGGGACAAATATAATCTAAACAACCCTAAATAGAGCTTCACAATTTTATCTAAGGTCGAGGGGGTGACCCCCGACAATCATAGCTCCGCCTAATTAAACACAACATTTGCATGTACTGTAGTACTAGACTTAATATTCATGTTTCAGTTTCATGTTCATTTTAAATATTGAATTGAGGACCATGCATGTCTTACATTTTACTCCCTTTGTTCCTAAATATTAGTCTTTTTAGAGATTTCAAGTGACTGGCACATACGGATGTATATAGACATATTTTAGAGTGTAGATTCACTCATTTTGCTCCGTATGTAGTCGCTTGTTGAAATCTCTAAAAGACTAATATTTAGGAACAGAAGGAGTATTTTTGAATTCGTGTCATACATGCATGGTTTGGAAAAATAGATGCACTATACTTATTGGATTGTTGTTGTGTTCGTGTGTGGGGTCGTGTGTGTGTGTGTGTGTGGTCATATGCTTGATACATACAAAGTTTTCTCACCTCCATATTTGTTCATCTTTTAAATTTGAATTTGCATTGAAAAACTTAGCAGGGATACCATGAAATGTGAAATCCACGTTGAGATCACTATATCACAAACTCACTCTAATTCAACAACTCATCATAAATCAATTACCACGTTGAGATTAGTATTTGCAAGGAAAATACGGGCATTGTAATACACATAGATTCGTTCGGCAACTTAAAAGGTTCCTTTCGTATTCTCGAATGGTAGGACCCACGCGTACCAGCCAGACCTTGGCTCGTGTTGATCCTAAAAAAAAAATAAAAAAAAACCAACGGGCACCATGGGTTCCCTTTTCTGGTGCGTGCGTGGTACGCACATTAGGCAACCCCAACCAGTCGAGCCTCCGCTTTCGAGTCGAAATATCTGGCGGCCAGAATTCCAGCCCTAGGAAATTCCCCTCATGTCCCCGGTCCATAATGACTACCGATGAACAACGGAGGGATGCTTTAGTAACTAGACAACGTTGTGTTAAAAAAAGTAACTAGACAACGTTACCTACCATGCCGAGCACGGTTCAATTCCCTCGGTCGCCGCTCGCCAAGGTCACCCGTCAACTGCATTGCCTAGTACTACTACTACTACACCAGGATGAGCACAGAATTGAGCCCGTTTGTTCGTGCCTAGTACTTGAGTTAATATATCAGGCAATGCACTGGTACGGAGGGATTATCCTTTTGCTCTGCATATATAACTTGTCTGAAGTCTAACTAAGCAAAATGTTTGACCAAATCCTTTCTTAAGAAGAAATACAACAAGACAGATGTATGGCTTGAAAATTTATTGCATGATGCAGGTTATGATATTGTTTCGAATCCTGGATTTAAATTAGTAAAAAATCCAAAAGTGACCATAAATTCTTGAAACTGAGCAATGTCACATGATATGGCACAAATATTACTTCGTAATTTTTTTTCATTTGACAAGCTGCTTTATGACAAGTTGCACAAATGAAGAGCCAAGGTATTTTGGAACAAAGACCTGTCACGTTAAGGCGAACGCTTTCACTATTGAAACCATGGGCGTTTACGTGCCGCCACGAGTCCCCTTCTCATCGGCAGGTGCCGTCCGAGCAAGCGTGTGAGTCGACGGGAGGCGTGCGACGCTGCGGCTGCGGAGCAGAGCAGAGGCCGCTGCGCAGGCTCACCGGGAGGCGAGCCCTTTGACCAGGCTCCGCCGCCCACCTTCGTCCCAACTGCTCCCACTTTTAATGTCGCCGGCGCCGCAGTTTAAAATCAACCCCGCACTACCCGGTATCGCTACAATCTTCTCTCTTCCTCTCCGATTCTCCTGTCGTCTACCTCCAACCAGCCTGACCTAAACGTACGCCATGCCGCATCACGATGGTCTGCCCTTAGTCTTCCAGTTTCCTGAGGAAGACACCCAGCCCAGATCGGTCTCAAGAACATAAGGCGCTTTGGGACGAGCTTGAACTGGCTTGCGGGAAGACGACCGCGCGTCCCCGCTCCCGTTCCGGCTCTCGTTGCCCCGACTGCGCCAGCACCCATCCCCGTGGCATTGATGGGCTGGAGCCGCACATTGTCGCCGAGCTTGATGCCACGGGGTTCCACGAGGTCCCCGCCGACTTTCACGCGCCCGTGCACCTGCCAGCGCAGCGCCTGCGCGTGCACTGACGCGCACGCCCGTGCCAGTGCCGCACCTGCGCGCAGCGCCTGCGCGTGCACTGACGTGCTGCCCGTGCCGGTGCCCGTGCACATGAATGTCTCCGCCGCACCTTGACAGCGCACTTCCCCGCGCGGGTGCCAGTGCCCCCCTCAGCGGCATGGATGGCCGCGTCGACCGCTTCCTTGCACCAATCCCAGTCGCCTCCTCCCGCCAGTTGACTCGCTCCTTGAAGACCGAAGTCCAGAACATTTTGGCCTTCCTTGAAGCTAGGGCCAACGACAGGAGTACGCCAACAACGGCGCAAGACGCCGCCGTCGCCGTCGGTCAGTGGCCCGACGACACACAGAGCACGGCAGAGGAGCCGCTTCCCACCGCAAGACGCCCCCGCCCGCCGCGTAATCTAAATTTGCCATGAAAAATGTTCGGATTGCCATGCTTAAAATCCGAACATTTATCATTTCTGTTTATTTTAGATCGATCGTCGTATAATTTAAAGTTGGAGTCAGACTGAATGAAATCTATGGTTTGATCGATTGAATGTTCTGCTAGAGCCGTATCAAATTAAATATAAAACGTCATCAAGCCACATGTATTCCTTGTCATCCAACGACCTAGACTGCTTCAATGTCGAGCACTCAACACGTTTAGCTTGCAGTTAATTTCATGCCAAAATAGTGCTAATCACATAATAACACGCAAATAATATCCAACTTAATATCCGCATGCACTTAATATACTTCCAAATTAACGTGCATTGCACGTACACACTGACTAGTGCTGCTAGCACGTGAAACTGGTGCCGTAACTTGTGAATGCGTCCAGATATGGTAACGGCAACATCGGCCCGCGAGTTCTTCGTGTTTGCCCGTGCGTCTAAACGCAGAAGGGGAGGAGAGAGAGAGCACACATGGAACCCACCAGTAAGTGAAGGCGAATAGTACTAAAAATAATATTACATGTTATCAATTAAATAGGCTGTGGTAATATAAAAACATTATGTGAACAAAGGGAGGTACAACAAACATTGTTGTTCTACGTATGTTGCCTATTGACGTGCTGGCTTGAAGGCCCTGGTCGCATGTTCGATCTCGTCCTTTATTTTTTAATTTGTATATGGGTCCAAATTTGTTTCATGACATGTGGGCCCCTCGGTGTGTAGTTTGTAGCACTTTAATTTGTGGGTCCAAATTTTTTCCATTCCAAGTGGACTATCGGTGTGTAGTTTTGTAGCTTATTTATAATAATAAAGAGAACAACAGAGTTTTTTGCAATAATACCATGGTGCGACGTTGAAGGCGAGAAGGACATGTGCGAGAGAGCGATGACCGAGCCAGAGGGAAATCAACTAGGGGAGTTGCGGGGGTTGCAACGGTGTTTCGAGTAGTTGTGGGCCGAATGCTACGAAAATATAATCTAAACCGACCGGAATAAATGCCTACACAAATTAATCCAAGGTTGGAGTGCCCCTCGCAATGTAAATAGCTACGGCTTTGCGAGGGATGGAGAGGTAGCTTCAATGTGTGGAAGATACGGCGTGAGAAAGTGAGGTCAATCGAGAGACATATAGATAGAGAGACAAAGTGAGTGTGGTCCGACATTCATGGAACAAATATATATGCTCTGGACAGATATTGTCCGATTGAGCTTTTGGCAAGGGTGAGGGCATGTAAGATAGAGCCTTGAGAGATGATCCAATCAAAGACGTGAGATATATTTTGTGCGTGGGAGGAAGCAAGGTCATCGATCACATAGGGTCGTCGTGCGATCGAAAGAGTGAGACGGGTTGGAGAGAGTGACCTAGATAGACAATGTGCGTGAGAGAGTATACAATGTGAATAAGTCTTGGGCTCAAACATGGTGATATATCAGTTTTTGTCCGAGAAAGAGCCGAGGTCAATTGAAACATACAAAGAGAGAGAGAGAGAGAGAGAGAAGCGAGCGTGGCCCGCCATGAGGTCGAAAGAGTGGGGGCGGCTTCGATGGACTGACCTAGATAGACAATCTGTGTGAGAGTATAGAGTGTGTCGATCGAGGCCCGAACAGGGAGATATATCATTGTGTGTGAAAGAAAAAGGTTAAACTGAGACTCAATAAAGAGAGCGAGATTGAGCGAGTGTGGCCCGCCATGCGGAAGAAAGAGTGAGACAGTCTCGAGGGAGTGACCTAGATAGACAACGTGCATGCGTGCGCATGAGAGGTTGGGGGGCTAGATAGACAATGCATGTATTTAGCACGAGAGGGTGAGAGGGAGAGGGAGAGAGAGAGCTCGGCATGGGGTGCAATGGCGGGTGTGAGGTAAATACATTTCGTAACAGAGTGGAAAAAGGGGGTTGTGGTTGAGAGAGTTAGAGATCGAAACATGGAGAGAAAGAATGGATGTGTGTTGGAAACCGATAGCTTCCTAAGGTGGTTAGGAGAGGAAGATTGACCGATACAGGAAGTATGTAGCGTGTGTGCGGGGGGGGAGGGCTAAAAACAACATTTGAATGTAGATAGTACGAGACTTAATATCGATGTTTCAATTCGGTGTACATTGTAAGATTTGAACTGATGACCATGCATATGGGTAATTATTTCGAATTCGTGCCATACTAGGTTTCGAAAAGTTGACATTGACTCGATTTGTTGTGCTATTTTGTAGGTCATATGTTTGAATCCATCCAAAAGTTTTCTCACTACCATGATGTTCATCATATACATATGAATTTGTATTAAAAAAGTAGCATGGATACAGTGAAATGCGAAATCCACATGAGAATTGGAGATCGCTATGTGACACACACTATAATTCAAATAACTAATTATGTGACACACAATCTAATCCACGTTAGCGTGGATACCGTTTTGATTTTTTTCAAATAAGTCCTCATTAATTAATGTATAGTATCTCATTTCGAATGACTAATTATTGCAAGGAAAACATGGGCATGGTAATACATACAGATTCGTTTGCAAATGAAAGAAGATTCATTTGCATTCTCAAATGTAGGCGCACCAGGGTCGTGTCGTGGTGGTCGCATGTGTCGGACGGACGCGTAGCACCGAGCCACCCACCCCCCAAAAAAAGGACGACAAAAAAATAAGTTCGTGCTTCCACATTTTGGATTGAAATATTTGGCGGCCCCAATTTCAGCCCTGCAAAATCTCCCTTCTCCACCGTCCCCTTCCGCGCCCAGATTACTCAAATCCCTAATTCGCCGCCAACCCAATCAAAGTTCGAATCGCCCCTCGTCTCGTCTCTTTCCCCACCTATGTGCCGGACGACGAAGACGACCGTCGCGCTTCACCACTGCACCGGAGCTGCCTCATCTATGCCCTCATCCACCGCACCGGGTGGTCCACCGACAACGTCGGCTGACGCAACCGACGTGCCTCACAGACACCGACTTCCACCGCATTAGGTGCGCTTCACCGACACCGTCTCCTAGCTCACCGGGGCTACTTCACCGAGCACATCGTCGCGCCTCCGCCCCCCGAGGTCGCTGGGGCTTCACCAATGGTCTCGTCCACCGCATCGTAGCGCTCCGCTGTCACTCAAGATCTGCATCCGTGCGCGGCCAGCCAACGCCAGCGCATCACCCTCAACGGCTCTAAAGTGACCCGGACTCTAGCTAGGCGAGCATGCCCAAACGCCGGCCCGAACTAGGTATCCACACATCACTCCCTTGTGCACTATTCCGACGATGTTTGGATATCCTTTCACTGCTCTCTTAGCTTACATGCCTATCCAACTTTGACTTTAACTCTTATTTCTTCTGGAGATATCATCTGAAACAAGCAAATCCATTTTTTAGCGAAGCATGACGGCACTACGGGATCTGGTACACATCCTGCACACCCGTATAACCTTGTAAGTATCTGTCCTCCGGTACAACGGCAAGGTCGATTCCTATTATTTGATCAGCCATTCGCCGTGTCAAAAATGCAGAGGGGGATGCAAGGAGCACAAGGCCTGCACATCCAAGCAAGTGGTAACATGGACTTGTACATGGAACATCCCAAGTGCAAGTAGAGCTGCAGTGAGCCTATACAACGAGCTAGCGTAAGTCCCTGCATTTCATTTAATTTGTACTGGCATTCATGTATGATCTGTGTGCAGTGGCGGATCCACGAATTCCAGTTACCAGGGGCGAACATTTAACTTAAAAAATACGGCACTTGCACTCCGGAAATCAACATAACTTGAGAAATGTTAAGCTACATGCACTTTGAAAACCAACTAATGATCCAAAGTAGTTCAAATTATAAACACTAAATGATGCAAGCACCAAAAAACACAAAATGCAACATGGTGTACAAGGACTACAAACATGGTTTGTACCTCCTTGAATTATTCGTTTTCTGGCTGAAAATATCGAAGTGTAATTGCACCTATAACCAGTGCGCAAACTGCATATCAATATATCTATCCTGCACAAGTATGCCAATAGTTTCAAACAACATATTAGAAAAGTATTTATGCTACGTTGTCATGATACGGGGACTTTCTGGTAGATGGCCTCGATGTTTCCTCAAGCCATGAAAATGCACTATAATTTGCTTGTCATCAATGCCTGCAAATCTCTATGTCTCTCTCAACATAGTAGATCATCATTAGACACTAAATCCTTCAATGGGAGCTTGCATTAGATGCCTCATTAGACACTATATGTTCATCACCAGGAGCATGTAAAATGTTTGCATCAAATCCTTCATTAATAGTCTGTTCATTAGACACTTCAGGCTCAATAACAACATGAGCTTGGATGTTTACACCGGAAACTTGATTAGATACATCAGATTCAATCAGTTCAGTATTGATTGGGGGAGTTATAAAATAAGTAGAAATTGGTTTCATTTTCTCATAGATTCCCTACATACAAGCAGTTTTACAACACCGTCAGGTTTAACTTGTTGGAAATATGCCCTAGAGGCAATAATAAATTGGTTATTATTATATTTCCTGTGTTCATGATAATCATTTATTGTCCATGCTAGAATTGTATTGATAGGTCAAAGTTATCCTTAGTAACTAGTGGACTAAGGAATTTTCTCGATTATGGAGGTGGTAAAAGAGTTCGTCGTAAAGGGTTACGCCGATGCAAACTTTGACACTAATCCAGATTATTCGGAGTAGTAAACTGGATTCGTATAGTAGAACAGTTATTTGGAATAGCTCCAAATAGAACGTGGTAGCTGCATCTAGGAGATGACATAGAGATTTGTAAAGCACACACGGATCTGAAAGGTTCAGACCCGTTGACTATAACCTCTCTCACAAGCATAACATGATCAAACCCAGAACTCATCGAGTGTTAATCACATGGTAATGTGAACTAGATTATTGACTCTAGTAAACTCTTTGGGTGTTAGTCACATGGGGATGTGACCTTGAGTGTTAATCACATATCGATGTGAACTGGATTATTGACTCTAGTGCAAGTGGGAGACTGTTGGAAATATGCCCTAGAGGCAATAATAAATTGGTTATTATTATATTTCCTTGTTCATGATAATCGTTTATTGTCCATGCTAGAATTGTATTGATAGGAAACTCAGATACATGTGTGGATACATAGACAACACCATGTCCCTAGTAAGCCTCTAGTTGACTAGCTCGTTGATCAATAGATGGTTACGGTTTCCTGACCATGGACATTGATGTCATTGATAACGGGATCACATCATTAGGAGAATGATGTGATGGACAAGACCCAATCCTAAGCCTAGCACAAGATCATGTAGTTCGTATGCTAAAGCTTTTCTAATGTCAAGTATCATTTCCTTAGACCATGAGATTGTGCAACTCCCGGATACCGTAGGAATACTTTGGGTGTGCCAAACGTCACAACGTAACTGGGTGGCTATAAAGGTACACTACAGGTATCTCCGAAAGTGTCTGTTGGGTTGGCATGAATCGAGACTGGGATTTGTCACTCCGTGTAGACGGAGAGGTATCTCTGGGCCCACTCGGTAGGACATCATCATAATGTGCACAATGTGATCAAGGAGCTGATCACGGGATGATGTGTTACGGAACGAGTAAAGAGACTTGCCGGTTTGAACAAGGTATCGGGATACCGACGATCGAATCTCGCAAGTAGTCGTACCGATAGACAAAGGGAATTGGTATACAGGATTGATTAAGTCCTTGACATCGGGTTCATCCGATGAGATCATCGTCGAACATGTGGGAGCCAACATGGGTATCCAGATCCCGCTGTTGGTTATTGACCGGAGAACGTCTCGGTCATGTCTGCATGGTTCCCGAACCCGTAGGGTCTACACACTTAAGGTTCGATGACGCTAGGTTATAAAGGAAGTTTGTATGTGGTTACCGAATGTTGTTCGGAGTCCCGGATGAGATCCCGGACGTCACGAGGAGTTCCGGAATGGTCCGGAGGTAAAGATTTATATATGGGAAGTCCTGTTTTGGTCACCGGAAAAGTTTCGGGGTTTATCGGTAACGTACCGGGACCACCGGGAGGGTCCCGGGGGTCCACCAAGTGGGGCCACAAGCCCCGGAGGGCTGCATGGGCCAAGTGTGGGAGGGGACCAGCCCCAGGTGGGCTGGTGCGCCCCCCCACAAGGCCCAAGGCGCAGTGGGAAGGGGCAAACCCTAGGCAGATGGGCCCTAAGGGCCCATCCTGGTGCGCCTCCCTTCTCCCCTCCCCTTGGCCGCCCACCAGATGGGATCTGGGCTGCCGCCACCCCTAGGGGTGAACCCTAGGTGGGGCGCAGCCCCTCCCTCTCCCCTATATATAGCTTGAGGCTTTGGGCTGCCAACATATGAGTTCTTGACCTCTCCCTGGCGCAGCCCCTACCTCTGTCTCCTCATATCTCTTGCGGTGCTTGGCGAAGCCCTGCTGGATACCACGCTCCTCCACCACCACCACGCCGTTGTGCTGCTGCTGGATGGAGTCTTCCTCAACCTCTCCCTCTCTCCTTGCTGGATTCAAGGCATGGGAGACGTCACCGGGCTGTACGTGTGTTGAACGCGGAGGTGCCGTCCGTTCGGCACTAGGATCTCGGTGATTTGGATCACGACGAGTACGACTCCTCAACCCCGTTCTCTTGAACGCTTCCGCTTAGCGATCTACAAGGGTATGTAGATGCACTCTCCTTCCCTCGTTGCTGGTTTCTCCATAGATAGATCTTGGTGACACGTAGGAAAATTTTGAATTTCTGCTACGTTCCCAACAGTGGCATCATGAGCTAGGTCTATGCGTAGTTTCTATGCACGAGTAGAACACAAAGTAGTTGTGGGCGTTGATTTTGTTCAATATGCTTACCGTTACTAGTCAATCTTGATTCGGCGGCATCGTGGGATGAAGCGGCCCGGACCGACCTTACACGTACTCTTACGTGAGACTGGTTCCACCGACTGACATGCACTAGTTGCATAAGGTGGCTAGCGGGTGTCTGTCTCTCCCACTTTAGTCGGATCGGATTCGATGAAAAGGGTTCCTTATGAAGGGTAAATAGCAATTGGCATATCACGTTTGTGGTTTTGCGTAGGTAAGAAACGTTCTTGCTAGAAACCCATAGCAGCCACGTAAAACATGCAAACAACAATTAGAGGACGTCTAACTTGTTTTTGCAGGGTATGCTATGTGATGTGATATTGGCCAAAGAATGTGATGAATGATATATGTGATGTATGAGATTGATCATGTTCTTGTAATAGGAATCACGACTTGCATGTCGATGAGTATGACAACCGGCAGGAGCCATAGGAGTTGTCTTAATTTATTATAGACCTGCGTGTCACTAAACGTCATGTAATTACTTTACTTTATTGCTAACCGTTAGCTGTAGTAGTAGAAGTAATAGTTGCGAGACAACTTCATGAAGACACATGATGAGATCATGATGATGGAGATCATGGTGTCATGCCGGTGACGATGATGATCATGGGAGCCCCAGATTGGAGATCAAAAGGAGCAAAGTGATATTGGCCATATCATGTCACTATTTGATTTGGCATGTGATGTTTATCATGTTTATGCATCTTATTTGCTTAGACGATGGTAGTAAATAAGATTGATCCCTTCATAATAATTTCAAGTAAGTGTTCCCCCTAACTGTGCACCGTTGCGACGGTTCTTTGTTTCGAAGCACCACGTGATGATCGGGTGTGATAGATTCTAACGTTCACATACAACGGGTGTAAGAAAGATTTACACACGCGAAACACTTAGGTTGACTTGACGAGCCTAGCATGTACAGACATGGCCTCGGAACACAAGAGACCGAAAGGTCGAGCATGAGTCGTATGGTAGATACGATCAACATGAAGATGTTCACCGATGATGACTAGTCCGTCTCACATGATGATCGGACACGGCCTAGTTGACTCGGATCATGTAATCACTTAGATGACTAGAGGGATGTCTATCTGAGTGGGAGTTCACAAGATGAACTTAATTATCCTGAACATAGTCAAAAGGTCTTCGCAAATTATGTCGTAGCTCGCGCTTCAGTTCTACTGTTTAGATATGTTCCTAGAGAAAATTTAGTTGAAAGTTGATAGTAGTAATTATGCGGACTAGGTCCGTAAACTGAGGTTTGTCCTCATTGCTTCATAGAAGGCTTATGTCCTTAATGCACCGCTCAGTGTGCTGAACCTCGAACGTTGTCTATGGATGTTGCGAACATCTGACATACACATTTTGATAACTACGTGATAGTTCAGTTAAACGGCTTAGAGTTGAGGCACCGAAGACGTTTTTGAAACGTCGCGAAACATATGAGATGTTTCGAGGGCTGAAATTGGGATTTCAGGCTCGTGCCCACGTCAAGAGGTATAAGACCTCCGACGATTTTCTTAGCCTGCAAACTAAGGGAGAAAGCTCAATTGTTGAGCTTGTGCTCAGATTGTCTGAGTACAACAATCATTTGAATCGAGTGGGAGTTGATCTTCCAGATGAGATAGTGATGTTTCTCCGAAGTCATTACCACCAAGCTGCTAGAGCTTCGTGATGAACTATAATATATCAGGGACATATATGATGATCCTTGAGATATTCGCGATGTTTGACACCACAAAAGTAGAAATCAAGAAGGAGCATCAATTGTTGATGGTTGGTGAAACCACTAGTTTCAAGAAGGGCAAGGGCAGAAGGGATACTTCATGAAACGGCAAATCAGCTGCTGCTCTAGTGAAGAAACCCAAGGTTGAACCCAAACCCGAGACTAAGTGCTTCTGTAATAAGGGGAACAGCCACTTGGAGCAGAATTACCCTAGATACTTGGTAGATGAGAAGGCTGGCAAGGTCGATAGAAGTATATTGGATATACATTGTGTTGATGTGTACTTTACTAGTACTCCTAGTAGCACCAGGGTATTAGATACCGGTTCGGTTGCTAAGTGTTAGTAACTCGAAATAAAAGCTACGGAATAAACGGAGACTAGCTAAAGGTGAGCTGACGATATGTGTTGGAAGTGTTTCCAATGTTGATATGATCAAGCATCGCACGCTCCCTCTACCATCGAGATTGGTGTTTGCGTTGAGCATAGACATGATTGGATTATGTCTATCGCAATACGGTTATTCATTTAAGGAGAATAACGGTTACTCTGTTTATTTGAATAATACCTTCAATGGTCTTGCACCTAAAATGAATGGTTCATTGAATCTCGATCATAGTGATACACATGTTCATGCCAAAAGATATAAGATAGTAATGATAGTACCACCTACTTGTGGCACTGCCACTTAAGTCATATCGGTATAAAACGCATGAAGAAGCTCCATGTTGATGGATCTTTGGACTCACTCATTTTTGAAAGGATTGAGACATGCGAACCATGTTTGTTGGTAGATATGCATGAAGAAACTCTATACAGATGGATCGTTTGGACTCACTTGATTTTGAATCACTTGAGACATGCAAATCATACCACATGGGCAAGATGACTGAAAGCCTCGTTTTCAGTAAAATGGAACTAGAAAGCAACTTGTTGGAAGTAATACATTTTGATGTGTGCAATCCAATGAGTGCTGAGGCATGTAGTGGATATCGTTATGTTCTTACTTCACAGATGATTTGAGTAGATGTTGAGTATATTTACTTGATGAATCACGAGTCTGAATTATTGAAAGGTTCAAGTAATTTCAGGGTGAAGTTGAAAGATCGTCGTGACAAGAGGATAAAATATCTATGATATGATCATAGAGATGAATATCTGAATTACGAGTTTGGCACAGAATTAAGACATTGTGGAAATTGTTTCACAACTAATACAGCCTGGAACACCATAGTGTGATGGTGTGTCCGAACATCATAACTGCACCCTATTGGATATGATGCATACCATGATGTCTCTTATCGAATTACCACGATAGTTTATGGGTTAGGCATTAGAGACAACCACATTCACTTTAAATAGGGCACCACGTAATTCCGATGAGATGACACCGTATGAACTATGGTTTAGAGGAAACCTAAGCTGTCATTTCTTAAAAGTTTGGGGCTGCGACGCTTATGTGAAAAAGTTTCAGGCTGATAAGCTCGAACCCAAAGCGGATAAATGCATCTTCATAGGACACCCAAAACAGTTGGGTATACCTCCTGTCTCAGATTCGAAAGCAATAAGGGATTGTTTCTAGAATCGGGTCCTTTCTCGAGGAAAAGTTTCTCTCGAAAGAATTGAGTGGGAGGATGGTGGAGACTTGATGAGGTTATTGAACCGTCTCTTCAACTAGTGTGTGGCAGGGCACAGGAAGTTGTTCCTGTGGCACCTACACCAATTGAAGTGGAAGCTTATGATAGTGATCATGAAACTTCAGATCAAGTCACTACCAAACCTCGTAGGATGACAAGGATGCGTACTACTTCAGAGTGGTACGTAATCCTGTCTTGGAAGTCATGTTGCTAGACAACAATGAACCTACGAGCTATGGAGAAGCGATGGTGGGCCTGGATTCCATAAATGGCTCGAGGCCATATAATCCGAGAGAGGATCCATGTATGAAAACAAAGTGTAGACTTTGGAAGAACTACTTGATGGTCGTAAGGCTGTTGAGTACAGATGGATTTTAAAAGGAAGACGGACAATGATGGTAAATGTCACCATTAAGAAAGCTCGACTTGTCGTTAAGAAGTTTCCGACAAGTTCAAGGAGTTGACTACGGTGAGACTTTCTCACTCGTAGCGATGCTAAGAGTCTGTTGGAATTATATTAGCGATTACTGCATTATTTATGAAATCTTGCAGATAGGATGTCAAAACATTGTTTCCTCGACGATTTTCTTGAGGAAAGGTTGTATGTGATACAACCGGAAGGTTTTGTCAATCCTGAAAGATGCTAATAAGTATGCAAAGCTCCAGCAATCCTTCTAAGGACTGGAGTAAGCATCTCGGAGTTGGAATGTATGCTTTGATAGATGATCAAAGTTTTGGGTGTATACAAAGTTTATGAGAAACTTGTATTTCCAAAGAAGTGAGTGGGAGCACTATAGAATTTCTGATAAATATATGTTGACATATTGTTGATCAGAAATGACGTAGAATTTCTGGAAAGCATATAGGGTTATTTGGAAAGTGTTTTTCAATGGAAAGCCTGGATTAAGCTACTTGAACATTGAGCATCAAGATCTATAAGGATAGATCAAAACGCTTAATGGTACTTTCAAATGAGCACATACCTTGACATGATCTTGAAGGTGTTCAAGATGGACCAGTCAAAGAAGGAGTTCTTGCCTGAGTTGTAAGGTATGAAGTTAATACTTAAAGCTCGACCACGGCAGAAGAAAGAGGAAGGACGAAGGTCGTCCCCTATGCTTTTATCATAGGCTCTCTACAGTATGCTATGCTGTGTACCGCACCTGAAGTGTGCCTTGCCATGAGTCAGTCAAGGGGTACAAGAGTGATCCAAGAATGGATCACAGGACAGCGGTCAAAGTTATCCTTAGTAACTAGTGGACTAAGGAATTTTCTCGATTATGGAGGTGGTAAAAGAGTTCGTCGTAAAGGGTTACGCCGATGCAAACTTTGACACTAATCCAGATTATTCTGAGTAGTAAACTGGATTCGTATAGTAGAACAGTTATTTGGAATAGCTCCAAATAGAACGTGGTAGCTGCATCTAGGAGATGACATAGAGATTTGTAAAGCACACACGGATCTAAAAGGTTCAGATCCGTTGACTATAACATCTCTCACAAGCATAACATGATCAAACCCAGAACTCATCGAGTGTTAATCACATGGTAATGTGAACTAGATTATTGACTCTAGTAAACTCTTTGGGTGTTAGTCACATGGGGATGTGACCTTGAGTGTTAATCACATATCGATGTGAACTGGATTATTGACTCTAGTGCAAGTGGGAGACTGTGTTGGAAATATGCTCTAGAGGCAATAATAAAATGGTTATTATTGTATTTCCTTGTTCATGATAATTGTCTATTGTTCATGCTATAATTGTATTAACCGGAAACCGTAATACATGTGTGAATACATAGACCACAACATGTCCCTAGTAAGCCTCTAGTTGACTAGCTCATTGATCAATAGATGTTACGGTTTCCTGACCATGGACATTGGATGTCATTGATAACGGGATCACATCATTAGGAGAATGATGTGATGGACAAGACCCAATCCTAAGCCTAGCACAAAGATCATGTAGTTCGTATGCTAAAGCTTTTCTAATGTCAAGTATCATTTCCTTAGACCATGAGATTGTGCAACTCCCGGATACCGTAGGAGTGCTTTGGGTTTGCCAAATGTCACAAGTAACTAGGTGGCTATAAAGGTACACTACAGGTATCTCCGAAAGTGTCTGTTGGGTTGGCACGAATCGAGACTGGGATTTGTCACTCCGTGTAAACGGAGAGGTATCTCTGGGGCCACTCGGTAGGACATCATCATAATGTGCACAATGTGACCAAGGAGTTGATCACGGGATGATGTGTTACGGAACGAGTAAAGAGACTTGCCGGTAACGAGATTGAACAAGGTATCGGGATACCGACGATCGAATCTCGGGCAAGTATCGTACCGCTAGACAAAGGGAATTGTATACGGGATTGATTAAGTCCTTGACATCGTGGTTCATCCGATGAGATCATCGTGGAGCATGTGGGAGCCAACATGGGTATCCAGATCCCGCTGTTGGTTATTGACCGGAGAGTTGTCTCGGCCATGTCTGCATGACTCCCGAACCCGTAGGGTCTACACACTTAAGGTTCGATGATGCTAGGGTTATAGGGAATAGATATACGTGGTTACCGAATGTTGTTCGGAGTCCCGGATGAGATCCCGGACGTCACGAGGAGTTCCGGAATGGTCCGGAGGTAAAGATTGATATATAGGAAGTATGGTTTTGGCCACCGGAAGTGTTCCGGGCATCACCGGTAGTGTACCGGGACCACCGGAGGGGTCCGGGGTCCACCAGGTGGGGCCACCAGCCCCGGAGGCCTACATGGGCCAAGTGTGGGAAGGGACCAGCCCCAGGTGGGCTGGTGCGCCCCCCACCAAGGCCCAAGGCGCAAGAGAGGAAAGGGGGCAAACCCTAGGGCAGATGGGCCCTAAGGCCCATCCTGGTGCGCCTCCCTCTCCCCTCCCCTGGCCGCCCCACCAGATGGGATCTAGGCTGGCCGCCGCCCCTAGGGTCGAACCCTAGGTGGGGGCGCAGCCCCCTTCCTCTCCCCTATATATAGTTGAGGTCTTTGGGGTTGCCAACACATGAGTTTCTGACCTCTCCCTGGCGCAACCCTACCTCTCTTTCTCCTTCATATCTCGCGGTGCTTGGCGAAGCCCTGCTGGATCACCATGCTCCTCCACCACCACCACGCCGTTGTGCTGCTGCTGGATGGAGTCTTCCTCAACCTCTCCCTCTCTCCTTTCTGGATCAAGGCATGGGAGACGTCACCGGGCTGTACGTGTGTTGAACACGGAGGTGCCGCCCGTTCGGCACTAGGATCATAGGTGATTTGGATCACGACGACTACGACTCCATCAACCCCGTTCTCTTGAACGCTTCCGCTTAGGGATCTACAAGGGTATGTAGATGCACTCTCCTTCCCTCGTTGTTGGTTTCTCCATAGATGGATCTTGGTGACACGTAGGAAAATTTTGAATTTCTGCTATGTTCCCCAACATAACTATTGGCCAAAATTGAAGAGTTGAATTAGATATAATTAGGGATGTGATGTACCTGCTCGTTGCGCATGCTACTCTTGCAAGCTGCGAACTGTCCGTTTGCGCAAGCTCGATGCCATGCCCGTGCTGCCGCCGCTGCCTCCCATGCAGGCTACACCCAGGGTTGGATCTTCATCTTCTTGTCCTTCCGTTCGCTTGAAGCCCGGCGACCGCCCTCCAACGAGGGCGCGAGGAAGTGCTGTGTCGGTCTGTCCAGCGGCGGCTAGGTTAGGAGCGAACCAGACTGGAGGCTGGAGCGAATGAATTGATTTTTCCTGCTGTCGATCGATATGGGAGGCGCTCGTCTGGGCCACGAGCCTGCTATAGGGCTTGCCTTGCACTCATGTTATTGGCCCATCCAAATTGAAACATTTTTCTTCATTTTTTACATTGCCTGCTCATGCATTGGGACGAACAAAACTAGCATGGGCCATCCTGGATGACTCAATCTAGGTGCACACTCTCCAGCCACCCGAGGCGGCCGCCCATACCAGCCCCTATGGTGGCGTCGCCCCTTTTGCGTGTATGATAGGTAGTGAAAAATATTCCAGTGGCGCTTTTGATTTACCCACAGAATGGTTGAATTGCTTGTTTCTATGAACTGAGTTCGCCAATAATGTGAAGGATGCCAGTCTTTTCATCCTATTGTAGATTGCTTAGATCTCGATATGCCAAAAGTAATCGCATGAAATATACAGTAAAAGCCAGTGTGATGTGTGTGGCTACAACTAGTCTGACTACACGTCCTCATATAACATATCAAGGACGCACCTCTTACCAGATTAACCATTCGACTTACCAATGCAGTGTGGGAAGAAAGAAGTATTGGGACTACGTATCCAAGCAATTGATGCCATGGACTCCTTCGTACAACCTTGTAAGCAAAAAAGAAGTTGCAGTGTGCCTGTACAAAGAACTAGCGTAAGTTCAGTTACCTGCTTCTCGGAATTTTAGTTAGCCACTTATTGCAAAATTGTTCAATTACGTTGCTTGGCATTAATTTAGTTTGCTACTGATTTACATAATGCCACAGCTTGTTAATCCTATTATAGACTGCACCTATCTATGTGTTTGATACTTACTGTTAAGAATTACCTGTTTGCCTGAACTTAAATAACTACTTGTTTGTTTAACTGCTTTTCTGCTGCAACAATGGGTTACAATGATGTTAATAACTACTTTTCAACATCGAATTGAAACTCCTTAATTCCTTGTTTGTTTAACTAGTTTGTTGTTATAACTCCTAGTTGAGATGTTTTGCTAACTTCAACTTTTCTGAATCCAATCGGAACTTTAATGGCAAAACAGGTTAGCCCAAGATCAAAGAGCGAGGTCCCCATGGATGTTGTATCATCCCAC
>NC_053025.1:168047968-168065804 GCF_003073215.2 Triticum urartu
CTTGATATGTATGAATGGATGCCAGTATCAAACGAACGAGTGCAGTAAATGACTTAACCAAACCTCCGATTACTGCATCGGTGGTCTTCACCTCCTCATTGAAAGGGTTCGGCTTCTTCCCAGAGCTTCCATTGCCATTTCCATTCTGGCCTTCAGGACATTCATTGGCATAATGTCCGGTCTTGGAACACTTGAAACAGGTGACTTGACTCAGGTCTCTCTTGGTTGGGGTCGATGGGGTGGTACGGTTCTGGCCGTTGCTTCCTCCATTCCCATTACCATTCTTGTGGCCATTATGGTTGTGCGAGATACCTCCTCCATGGGTATGCTGAAACTAAAATCCCGGTTTAGGGGCAAAATGGGGCTTCTGTTGGGCTCTAGAGTTATACTTCCCCTGTCCATACTTCCTCTTGCGGTTCTCAATCTGTTGTTGCTTTCCTTCAATCATGATGGCACGATCTACCAACTCCTGGTAGTTGTTGAAACTTGCTACCATCAATTTCATGCTTAGTTCATCATTCAGTCCTTCCAGAAACTTCTCCTACTTAGCTGCATCCGTAGCAACGTCATCTGGGGCATAACGTGCTAACTTGCTGAAATCGTCAACGTACTGGCCAACTGTCCTTCCTCCTTGGCGTAAGTTGCGAAACTCACGCTTCTTCATGGCCATAGCTCCTGTTGAAACATGGGCAGTGCGGAAAGCTTGCTAAAACTGATCCCATGTGACAGTGTCAACTGGGTAAGTGGCTGCGAAATTCTCCCACCATGCTGTCGCGGGTCCGTCAAGCTGGTGAGCGGCAAACTTCACTTTCTCACCATCCGTGCATCCTGCAGTGGTCAACTCCCTTCCTATCTTGCGGAGCCAATCGTCTGCTACTATTGGCTCGGTGCTACTGGAAAACACCGGCGGATTCAGCCTAAGGAAACGGGCTAAGTGGTCAACAGGTGGTGGTGGTGGTGGTGGGTGTTGTTGTTGTTGTTGTTCTGCTGGTTCTGGACTAACATCTGCATCAATTGATTCTGCTGCTGGATCAACTGAGTGAGCTCCAGTGGAATCCATTGTCACGTCTCGGAGGCATCTGAGGGTTTAGAAAAGACGAGAATTAAGAATAGAGTGAGGTCTAAAGGGAAAACACTACCCCAATGCACATGAGCAAATGCACACAAAATCACTTCATTCAATCAAACAAGGGCTTACAATCGGTCTAAAACTATCGCAAAAGTGCTCGACTATAATGTTTACATGGGGGAAATGCTACTACTATCTGGTGGTCATCTAGAAATTTGAACCGGTGGAAGACTCCATGATATCTGCTCCAGCTTCGTCTTCAAAGTCGGGTTCACTTGGATCCGAATCGTGTCGTCGATGATGATGTAGTTGTCCGGACATGCGACGTACTCGTCTTCCTCCTTGGATGCTAACTTCCTCTTGAGTTCTTCAATCTCCTGCTTAAGATCGCCATTGTGTCTGCTAGAGCTACGATCTCGTCCATGTAGTCCTTGCGTGTAGACTTCAGTTCTCCTTCTAGCTCGATGATCCTTGCCTTTGCATTCTTCAACTCTATCATATCATTGCACATCTGGTTCTCGTGGCGTCGAATGTGCTGGTTTAACTCCTGGATGAAAGATGCAATGGATCTATCCTTCTTGGTGCTGACTAACTCCCATTGTTCATCTCGGCGTCCGCAAATCTGGTAGATAGTGTCCTTGAGGTCTTCTTGATAAACTTCTCCAATGCGTCCCATGGTGATATGAGCTGCCATGCTCTTTCCCAGACTCCAGGTTGGTGCATTGAAAACACTATCTATAGGCTTCGTGATTGGCGCGAATGTCCTTCCTGGAACGTGAGCTTGAATCTTCCAGCGCTCCTCTTCAGGCAGAGTGGCGTTGAAGGTTCCCGTGAAGCTTGGTAATCCAATGTTCAGGTACTTGGTGACTTCCTTCAGGTGAAATCCAAATGGTGTGCCTTCATCCGGTTGGGCGTACTTAATCTTCGCGTTCGTCATCCTAAAAGAGTAGAAAAGATGAGGAGTTTAGAAAATGAGAAGAGAATGGTGATCTATGGCTTTAACTTAGTGGTCGTGTCCTACAGTCAGCGTGTGCTCTGATACCATCTCTGTAGCGACCCGACCCGAATGGATCAAGTGCTCTGTGCTCCGGTGTCATCCCTGGATCAGTAATGCTGACACCACACAGTACATCGAAGGATTTATAGCAGAGTGGCAATCACACACTTATTACATTTGTCTCAGAGAACTTATTACAATAAATATGGCTTAAGGCCATCTAATAACGATAACCAACGGAAGACTCGGAAGATAAATGGGTCCATCAACTCCAACGGCATCACTGAGTATAGAACCACGACCTAAAAGCACCTTCATCGTCGTCTGAAAAGTCTGCAACATGAGAAGTTGCAGCCCGAAAACGGGTCAACACATGGAATATGCTGGCAATGTAACACATAGAGAGTAATGGAATGTAACAGCTATTCTACATGCATATATGGCTGGTGGAAAGCTCTATGGTTACAGTTTTGCGTAAAGCCAGTTTTTCCCTACTGCAAAGATAAATTTATACCAGTGGGTTGTGAAACATCGAGAATGGTTGACAGCATTCCGATCCCAATTAAGTAATTAAAACCCATTAATATTAGTTAGAGTAACATGTTGAGATTCACATGATATTCAAGTACTAGAGACTCAAGTTGTCCATAACCGGGGACACGGCTAATCATGATTAGTTTGTACACTCTGCAGAGGTTTGCGCACTTTTCCCCACATGACTCGATCGCCTCCGTTTGGTTTCTCGCACTACATGGTGTTTGAGAAGACGGATGACCGAGACATAGTCTTTCAGAAGCACTAGCACCTTACATGTGGGGTAGACCGTACCACCTACACACCCCTACATCTGCTAGTCCACCCCGTAAGAGTTCGCACAACTTAGTCAACTATGCCAGAGCCCATAGTAGCATGTGGCTGCACACGGAAGTTTCTAGCATGAATTATCTTATGATCCCTTTGAGCCTGGGTGGCGGTCCAAAATAAAACAGGCAAGTCCTGATAGACATCAGGTGCCTCAATCCACCCAGATGTGCGTTTAAGTTGCCACCTTAGATAAACCATTAAAATTATCAACTCACATCTGTCATGGATATCACTCACCCAATCCACGTCTACTAGCATAGCATGGCATAATAAGCAAACGTAGAAGTAACTTCCAAAGTTTTCATAATAATACAGGTAATAGGTACTACCTCATCTACTTCCCATCCCACAATTTAATTAGATCCTATCATGCAATGTGAGAGGATTGATCTAATGCAATAAAACATGGGTTGTAGAAAAGGTATGATCAAAGTGTTACTTGCCTTGCAGATGATCCGCGAGTCCTAGGGTTTCGAAGTAACAAGCGGCGCAATCCGGGTGATCTATTGCAGACAAACAACAAGCACACAATAAGTACTCATCTAATGCACAGGTAAAACTCGAACAAGAGAACGAACCAGAAAGTTCAACTTAAGAACTCCGGTTGCAAAGAAAGAACGAACCGAACAAAGAAACAGAAAACAAACGGCAGAAGAAAACAACTCGGTTCTAGCAAGTTGAAACTAGGTCAAATTTTACCGGGGCAAAAACTTGTTTAAGTTGATTAGTCGGAACGGCAGTTTCGAAACGAAACTCCAGGCGCTTGAATCACCTGATTCCGATAAACGAGCGAGAAGAAAGACTAGAACGAAGATCGGATCTGAGATCACGATCGCGGAATAAATCCGACGAAAAGAAAAAGAAGAACGATTAAACGAACGAGCGTCGTTAACCGGGGAATAATTGGTGATCACGTTCGTTGAGACGAACGGTCCGAAAGAAGAACGAAAACCGATCTAGGGTTTTCGGAAAAGATAACCGAAACAAAGAATGAAAGAAAACCGGAACGGTTAAGAAAGAACCGGAACGGTTTAGAAGAAAAACTGAACCGAGGGGAGAAAAAGAGATGCGGCGCGGGACAACCTCGGCGAGGCTCCGGCGAACGGCGGCGACGGCGGGTATAGGGCGGCGGCGGCGGGTGAGGGGCACGGGGTGGGGCGCGGCTAAGAAGGAGAGGGGCTTGGGATTGATGTGAGGAGAGGGGGGGGGGTTTGGGGTGTATTTATATAGGTGGGGGGATTACTTGGGGTAGGGGGCAAGCAAAAGAGGGAAAACAAAACAAGGAAAGGGGGGCTAACCGGCCTAGGGTCCCTCTGGGACTCGGCCTAGAGCGAGGGAGGCGGCGGCCTGGCGCTGCGCCTGGCGCGTGCGCTGGCTGGGGAGGCGGCCGGCTGGTTGGGCCTTTGGCCCGACTGGCCTTGGTCCTTTTTTTTAAGTGGATTCGCGCGCAGAAAAACAAAAGAAAACTAAACTAAACGAACTCCAAAATCTCTAAAGTAAATTTTCTCCGACTCCTAAAAATGAGTCGAACAAAATGAACTTTTCTCCGGGCCTAAAATGCAATTTTTGAAAACACGCATTTTTCCCTATCCAAATAAAATGCGAATAAACTCCGGCAAAACCAAAATTTGACTTATTCATTAAATCTTCATTTTTCCTAAATTTCGGAAAGTCATATTATTCCCTCTCTCATATTTTGATATTGGGAAAAAATAATTGAAGATGAAATAAATAAATCAAATGATCCTCTTTTTTTCAAAATTTGAGAAAACTCTCAAATATGAAAATAACGAAATCTCCAACTCTCTCCGAAGGTCCTTGAGTTGCGTGAAATTTCTAGGATCGACCAAAATGCGAGAAAATATGCTATGCATGATGATCTAATGTATAACATTCCAAATTGAAAATTTGGGATGTTACACACATACTTCGTCTGTGTTCAACGACCAAACCAAGACGTCACAGAACCCCACTTGATCAATAACCTTCCCTCTTTTATTCGCAATATCCAGATTGCAATTTCAGTTTCTTGCTTGTTCTTCGTTTGCTTGCAGGAAATAGACCCTCATGGTCGCGTTGATCGTGCTCTGGCATGGTCAATAACCTCCCAGAGTTGGCTTAGCAATTTCTAAGGCGCGACGTCCTCGCACGTTTGTAGTCGGTTTGTCAAAGTCTACTCCATCAAAAATGATAGCCACCATATCATCGGAAGACGGGACACCTTTGCCTCTATCAATGAATAAACCCTATCCTTTTATCCTTAGTGGCAACAATACAAATGCGTGTCATGTCCCTTTTTTCACTGGGATTGAGCACCGCAAGATTGAACGCATCACAAAGCACCTCTCCCATTGCAAGAAAAATCAATCTAGTTGGTCAAACTAAACGGATAGATTAGAGAGAAATACAATGCTATAATAACCATGCATAAAAGAATTCAGAGAAGACTCAATTAATATTCATCAAGGAGAATGTTGTATTGAAGATCAAAGAGAGAGAAGAAGCCATCTAGCTACTAGCTATGGACCCGTAGGTCTGTGGTAAACTACTCATGCATCATTGGAAGGGCAGCAAGGATGATGTAGAATCTCTTCGTGATCGATTCCCCCTCCGGTAGGGTGCCAGAGAAGGCATCCATATGGGATCATGAAAGAACATAAACTTGTGGTGGCGGAAAAAGTATTTCGGGTGGCTCTATGATGTATTGGGAATATTTAGGAATTTATAGAGGTGAAATTAGGTCAAGAGGTGCAACGAGGGGCCCACAAGCCTGGGGGGCGCACCCCCTGATCTTGTCGCTTCCTCGTGACTCCCCAAGTCTTCTCCCAAACCTTCGTTGGTCCTTCTGGTCTAGAAAAAAAATAATCGAAAGTTTTTTTTATCCGTTTGAACTTTATTTGATATTGATTTTCTGAAAATCCAAAAACAAGCAACTGGCATTGGGCACTAGGTTAATAGGTTAGTCCCAAAAAATGATACATAATTGCTTATAATTGCATATAAAACATCCAAGATTGATACTGTAATAGCATGGAACAATCAAAATTATAGATACATTAGAAACGTATCAGCCGCCCGTTGCACCCATCTCAGAATGTGCTTGGAAGGCAACGGGCGGATATGAGCGCCCATGTCCTCAGCTTCATACAGCGTCGCCTCAGTGATGATTCGATATGCCAGGAGGCGGAGTTTGCGTCCACTCACTGTTGAAAAAAAGCCAGCTCCTGGTCGAGACTGGGGTCCTCCCACACCACCTTCTTGGCCTCTTCTAGCTCCAGAGATACTGCCTCCCAATCCATGAAGGCTCATCCTAGAAATGTGGGTCGCCTTGTCCGGATGGTTGAACACCATGCTTTAGCCAGGCCAATCTTCTCTGGGTGAGTAGAAAGATAAGGTAGCAGCTCCATCCTTGGAGTCAAGGCAGGAGGAGAGGCAAGTCAAACCACTGACCGGCTTACAACCACCGGAGAAGAAGGTAAGGCCCCGGACGACATCAAAATCTAGGGCGAGGTAGGATGCCACGATCCCCTGAGGAGGTGGGCGAAGCGAGGAAGAAGCACTCCTGTCATATGGGGAATAGCTATGAAACACGGAGGGCGAGAAAGCCATGGTAGAAGAACGACGAGCTGGATTTGGCTGTAGTGAAAAAATGTTGGATTTGTAGATAGACCTCCCTCGTTCCACACCCCAACATTCAGCCAAGGAAGTTACTCCCTTGAAAATTAAACCAACTCTTGAAATGCGGGGTACTAAAAGCTTGCGGAGAATAACAAGAATGATTCCTCTCGAAGGCGAGCCGCCATGATGAGTCGTGTCCCATCAAAACAAAAACCAATTACATTTCCCACTAGACGCACATCGTTGCCGGTTTCCAAGGCGGGCGCAATTATTACCTTTACTAGGCCCACCCCTGCCGTGTTTCGGGCACATGCCCTCTCTTTTGATCCCATTTAGAGAACGCTCTGGTAACCCACGAGTATAGGGGATTAATTGTAGCTTTTCCAATAAATAAGAGTGTCAAACCCAACGAGGAGCTAAAGGTACAATTTATATTCTCTTCAAGTTCTATCGACCACCGATAAAACTCTATGCACACTTAACATTTGCTTTACCTAGAACAAGTATGAAACTAGAAGTACTTCATAGGTGTAATGCGAGAACTACTTTGCAATAATAAAACTAGGAGTACTTTGCTAGAATAAAACTATTGTAATTTGCAAGATAATGAAAGTTAGTTGTTTAGTGGAAAGCTTTTTGTAACACAAGAGAAGGATTTGTCCCTAGGCAATAGATAACTATATCGGTAATCATTATTGCAATTATATATGAGGGAGAGGCATGACCTAAACTTTCTGTAGTTGGATCATATGCACTTATGATTGGAACTCTAGCAAGCATCCGCAACTACTGAAGATCGTTAAGGTAAAACCCAACCGTGCCATTAAGTAACTAGTCCACTTTACTCCCATACGCAACAACCCCCTTACTCGGGTATAAGCTTTTGTCACTCTCATCACCCACTATAAGTGAATTATGAACGCATTGCAACACCCTACATCAGTAATCCCACATGCTTGCGCGATATGGAGGGTAGCATAGGACAACACCAAAATAAAACATACAACTCAAACCAATCACGGTCATCAATCAACCCATAGAACAAAACAAATCTACTCAAACATAATAAGATTGCCACATATCATTAGATATAATAATATATAGCGTTAAGAACCATGTTTAAGTAGAGATTACGATGGGGAGAAGAGGTGTTACACCGCTGAATATAGGGGGAGAGAGAGTTGGTGATGATGACGGTGAAGTTATTGGTGTAGATTGCCGTCATGATGATTGCCTCGGTGGTGTTCCGACGCCACCGGGAGAGAGGGGGGAGAGAGCCCCCTACTTCTTCTTCTTCTTCTTCTTCTTCTTCTTCTTCCTTGGCCTCCCCACTAGATGGGAGGAGAGTTTCCCCTCTGGTCCATGGTCTCCATGGCCCCCGGAGGGCAGGAGCCCCTTCGGGATTGGATCTCTCTCTCTCTCTCTCTCTCTCTCTGTTCTCTTCTGTTTTGCTTTCCTTTTTTCAAGCCAATAACCGTTTCTTAAATTCCCAAAGATCCCTAACTCTGATTGGGCTGAAATTTTAACATGATTTTCTTCCGGATATTATCATTCTTGCAGCAAAAGAAGGGGGTCAACCGAGTTACCAGGGGACCACGAGCCACATGGGCGTGACCATCCTCCTGGGCACGCCCACGTGCCTCGTGGCCACCTCGGGCACCATCTTACGTTGATTCTTCTTCCCAAAATCACATATATTCCAAAATAAATCTCCATAAATTTTTATCATGTTTGTACTTTGTTTGATATGGATGTTCAGTGAAACAAAAAACATGCAACAAATAGGAACTGGCACTGGGCACTGGATCAATATGTTAGTCCCAAAAATAATAGATAATGTTGCCAAAAGTATATGAAAGTTGTAGAATATTGGTATGAAACAATAAAAAAATATAGGTATGACGGAGACGTATCAGCATCCCCAAGCTTAATTCTTGCTCGTCCTCGAGTAGGTATATGATAAAAAAAGATAATTTTTGATGTGGAATGCTACCTAAGATAATCTTGATCATATAATCTAATCATGGCATGAATATTGAAACATGAGTGATTCAAAACAATATTTTATAATTTGACATTAAGACATCAATACTCAGGTATACCAACAAACAATCATGCCTTTCAAAATAAAAATGGTAAAGAATGCTATCCCTACCAAATCATATAGCCTTGTCATGCTCCATCTTCTTAACACGAAATATAAATCATGTACTACCCCGGTGTCAGCCAAAAGCAATTGGTTCACACTTTTTAACGCGCTTCTGCTTTTTGAGCCCCCATAAAATGCATGAGCGCAAGCCATGGATGTAACACTATGTGTGGAATAGAATGCAGTGGTAGAGATTAATATGGAGAAGACAAAAATGAAGATAGTCCCAAGTTGACACGGCTAATCAATGGGCTATGGATATGCGCATCAATTGATGTCAATGCGAGGAGTAGGGATTGCCATGCAATGGATACACTAAGAGTTATAAGTGTATGAAATCTCAAACTAAAAACTAAGTGGGTGTGCATCCAACTTGCTTGCTCATAAAGGCCTCAGGCATTTGAGGAAGCCCATCAGCGGAATATACAAGCCAAGTTCTATAATGAAAAATTCCCACTAGTATATGGAAGTGACAACATAGGGGACTCTCTATATGAAAACATGGAGCTACTCTCAAGCACAACTGTGGTAAAGAAGCATTGCCCGTTCTCGCATTTTTTGTTTTCTCCTTTTTTTCTTTTTTTGTTGGGCTCTTTTTGGCCTTCTTTTGTCTGGAGTCTCATCCCGACTTGTGGGGGAATCATAGTCTCCATCATCCTTACCTCACTGGGACAATGGTCTAATAATGATGATCATCGCATTTTTATTTACTTACAACTCAATATTACAACTCGATATCTAGAACAATATGGTTGTATGAATGCCTCTGGTAGTGTACCAGGATGTGCAATGATCTAGCGTAGCAAGGATATCAAAAAACGGACAAGCCATGAAAATATCATGCTACTATCTTACGATCATGAAAAGCAATATGACAACAAATGCTCAAGTCATGTATATGATGATGATGGAAGTTTCATGGCAATATATTTCAGAATGGCTATGGAAATGCCATAATAGGTAGGTATGGTGGCTGTTTTGAGGAAGATATAAGGAGGCTTATGTGTGATAGAGTGTATCATATAATGGGAATTGGATGCACCAGCAAAGTTTGCACAAACTCTCGAGGTGAGAAAGGGCAATGCACGATACCAAAGAGGCTAGCAAATTGCAGAAAGGTGGGAGTGCGTATAATCCATGGACTCACATTAGTCATAAAGAACTCACATACTTATTGCAAAAGTCTATTAGCCCTCGAAGCAAAGTACTACTACGCATGCCCCTAGGGGGACGTTGGTAGGAGTTAACCATCATGCGCCCCCGACCTTCACGCAAAGGAAGACACTCAATAATAAATCGTGCTCCAACTTCTTAGCATAACGAGAGACTATACGTGCATGCTTCGGGAATCACAAACCTTAACACAAATATTCTTACTAAACCAGAATCATTCACTAGTATCTCCCACATATTACCATCTCTATATCGCAAAACTATTGCAAGAAATCAAACATACCATATTTAGTGATCTACAAGTTTTATGTAGGATTTTATGACTAACCATCCGAATGAGAAATTCCTGTTGACTCTCTGAATAGGTGTAAGTGAAGAAAGAGAGTTTAGTTCTTTCTACAAAAGACCACGCTCTAATAAATATAAGTAGAGCGAAAGAGCATTCTACAAATAATGGTTTTATAGATGGAGAGAGATAGGCATCCAAAATTCAAATGATATAAGTGAAGCACATAAAGCATTCTATAAAGCCATACTCAAAAGATATAAGTGAAGTGCAAAGAGCATTGTATAAATCAATCAAGGACTATATCATACCAGCATGGTGCATCACTAAAACAAAATGAAAAGGAACATGACTCTCCAAGAATTTACGCATATCATGTGAACAAAAAAACCCGAAACATACCGATAATTGTTGAACAAAGATGGGATGCCTTTCGGGGCATCCCCAAGCTTAGACGCTTGAGTCTCCTTGAATATTTAATTAGGGTGCCTTGGGCATCCCCAAGCTTTAACTGTTGCCTCTCCTTACTCTCCTCATGTTGATACCTCCTCGATCTTTGAACACTTCATCCGCACAAAACTTTAGTACATATAACATCAAATCCCATCATGTCTTACTGTAACATTATTGTATAATTATAATCAAACATTACCCACTGTATTCTATCACAATTCTATGGCTCCCAAGTCAAAGGATCTCAACAAGATTTCAAACATAAGAAAACAACAAAACTATAACAACAATTTGTGATAACGGGACAGTCTGTAAGATGTAGATGCTACATATACTCCTGTAACTCAAAAAATTCAGAAAAATTAGGACAAAATAAAAATTTGCATAACAGTACCGTGTAATATTTCAGAAACTTTTGACATTCCAGTAAAAATTGTAAATTCACGCGCTACAGCCAAAGTTTATATTTTTGCACCGCACATACCAAACAAGCAATCTAAACATCCTAAAGGCAAATGTTGGCACATTATTTTTATAATACAATGGATTTGTACGAAGGGGATAATTCTTTTTGTTGAAAAGTTTCTGTAATCAAGGTTCAAAAAGTTTCCATGTGCATGAACAGAGTTCAAGGCGAGCTCCCACTTTAAAAATGCTCGTCTTTCTCACTTTCACTTTTATTTTTGTAAAGTTTTATGTTCCCCTCTATTTTTTGAATTTTAAACTTTTTAAAAGAAAACAATAGAATAAAATGACTCTCTAGAACCTCTGGGTTGTCTCCCTGGCGGCACTTTCTTTAAAGCCATTAAACTAGGCATAAAGTGCTCAAGTGATCGATCCACTTGGATCCCAAGGTACATCAAAGCCAATTTTAATTAACAATGATTTGTAATTTAGTAGTGAGCACAAAGTAACATATATCACATAACAACGGAGTCTAACTCTATTCCTATGCATCGACATGTCATAACAGAACAATTCATGCACACAAAGAAGGCCAATACATAGCATAAGCTATTTCGTGCAATTTTATTGTGTTGGAAACATAGAGAGGTGAAGATGTGGTTCCTCTCATAATAATTGCAAGTAGGAGGAGCAAGGACATGTGAAATAGTAAAATGCAACCCATCAATATAATCCTTAATAAGCGCAAACTTCTCTGATATAGTGTAGGTGGAGGAATTCAAAAAGATAATAGGACTATCATATGTGGGTTCAATAGCGACAATTTCATGTTTAACATAAGGAAATATAGCAAGTTCATTTCCATAAGCATCATTTATATTGGCATCATGGCCACAGGCAAAGAAAGCATCAAGTTCATCAAAAAGGGATATTTCAAATGAATTAATGGGGTCATAGGAATTACCATAGCATTCATCCTTTAGTAAGCACGAAGGGAATTTAAACAATGTATGAGTTGAAGAGTTACTCTCATTAAAAGGTGGGCACGGGTAGCTAATCCACTGTTCCTCCTTTTTTTCTTCGCTCTCCTCATCATCTTTTTCATCCAATGAGCTCACATTTTCCTACAAAATATTAGCCTCTTCTTGGATAGCGAAGTCTTTCTCAACAAATTCATCAATATTGGATTGTATTTATAATTCTCATAGCAATATTTAAGTGTAGCAAAATTTTCAGATCTGTAAATAACATCATCATAATCTTCATAATCAAAAAACAAACATTTAATTTCACAAGCACCCTTAAAAGCGACAAATTCTTCTATTTGTTCCACATCATATAATCAGCTACACCATTACCATAAGAAGCCAAGGTTTTATTATCATTAAATTCACATGAAAAGAGAAGGTGTGGAGCCTTCATCCTAGAGCAGCAAATATAATCATACCTCAAGCATAAATTCCAAGCATCCATTGCAAACAATCAATTTGATCCCATAAGAGTTTCCCTTTTTGATACAAGCAATAATCCCTAAAGTATTCCCGTTGATCCGAAGTATCTCCCATTATCAAGTTGAATGGGGATTTATCAGGATTGTCAAAGTAGTGTTTAATATTTTCCACATAACGAGCATAGATGGTTTTTGGAGGTTCCCCATCTCCGTGAGTAGCAAGTATAAATAATTTTTTGGGTATTTCGTGTTCCATATCCATATCTAAAGATAGAGAACAATTTAGAACAAAAAATAAAATCTACTTAGTGATAAATCAAAGAGGCACACACGATAATATTCACGCCACGTTATTGCTCCCCAACAACGACGCTAGAAAAAGGTCTTGCTAACCCACAAGTATAGGGGATCAATTGTAGCTTTTTGACAAAAAAGAGTGTCGAACACAATGAGGAGCTAAAGGTAGAATTTATATTCTCTTCAAGTTCTATCGACCACCAGTACAACTCTACAAGCACTTAATGTTTGATTTACCTAGAACAAGTATGAAACTAGAAGTACTTTGTAAGTGTAATGTTGGAACTACTTTGCAACAATAAAACTAGGAGTACTGTAATGCCCCTGATGCAATCATACACTAATCATACACGCAAATGTGAATGATCAAGATCAGGGACTCACGGGAAGATATCACAACACAACTCTAGAAACAAATTAAAATTGTCAGCGTTCCGGGAACCATGGTACCTAGACTTGCCTGCCTGCGGCCCACGGCGTGGTCCCTCGATGACCTGGTACGACCCAATTGCAATACCTTCGAGACAAGACCCTCGCGAGGTAGACGACGCCAAGACCTCCAGAGGGAGTGGCCTCCCTAGGCGGCCTCCCGAGGAGCGGAGATTTCTATGCAGGTACCCAGCCTCACGAGGCTGCGATGACATGAGCCATGATGACCAAGGCCAAGTGGGCGCAAAGAAGGCAGTTTCCTCTTTTGTGCTAAGGAGGCAAGGACAGGCGTGGGTTCTCGAGGAATCTCCCAAAGGTTTCCATTCTGGTGCAACAAGACCAAGACCACGGGCTCGGTAGGACGAATGTCCTCACCGAGCCCACCGCTGTGTCACGACTAGAAGTTTTGCAGGAGAAGACCACCTTTCGTCAGGATTAGATGTACTACTTGTCTCCTTTCAAATTGGCCGTTGTGGGATCCCTTGCCGCCTATGTTTTGGGGAGAGGACCAAGGCCACTATAAATATAGGTTAGCCACCACCATAGAAGGGATCAGATCCTTTCCACTCTCACCACCATAGCCCTCGTGAGGTCGTTCATCCATTTTACTAGTTCATTCTCAGCTCCTCATGAGGCCAATCCACCACAAAGCAGGAGTAGGGTTTTACACCACAAGGTGGCCCAAACCTGGGTAACTTGTCGTGTTCATCTTCTTCCACACTCTCACAAATCCGGCTAGGCTAGGCTACGGGGCGAAGAGCTTGAAGCTTGAGAGGTTGATACCCTCGCACACGCCCCTGAGTTCAAACCTTCTTGGATCCGTGGAGCCCTGAATCCGACATTTGGCGTGCCAGTTAGGGGACATCTGCTCGGCCCTAATGGCGTCCAGGATGTCAAGATGAAGGAAGAGCTCGCCATCCACGAGGACCTGTACTCGACCCTGGAGATGTTCAACCTGGCAAACAAGTGTGAAAGGGACGAGGAGGGCTAGCTCTCCCTCCTGGATCTTCCTGAGGTCGACCCTGAGGATAAGAAGGCCAAGGCTAAGGAGGCGAAGCGTAAGGGTCCTTCCATGCTTGCGGCTGAACCTGAGATGAAGCGAGGCCATGACCATGACGAACCTCCCAGGGGCAACCGCCCATTGTGCATCTTCCACAACATGCACAACCACAACACCAACGACTGCCAGGAGCTCAGGGCCCTCCGCAATGGGCGCCTTGGTTGCCACCCCGAGCGATGTGACCGTGGCTACGGATGCGGAGGAGGCCACGACGGAGGCCGCTGGCATAACTGTGACCCTCGTCAGGACTGGCGCGACCAGCCTCGCGAGGACCGTTGGCATGATGAGCCTTGCGTCGCGCCCTAGCGCGATCAGCCTCGTGAGGCCCGTCCTCAGGGCAATGCCGGCCTCCCTCCGCTGCCGCCGTCGCCAAGGAGAAACGATGACAACCGGCAAGATGACAGGGCTGGGGGCTTCCAAGAAGCTCGTGCTATCGCCTGTATCCTGGGTGGTGCGCAAGCTCCTACCTCATAGCGCATCTTCAAGAAGTTTTCCCATGAGGTGAACGTGGCCCTCCAGAGGCTTGAGGACGCACGTCCCCTCAAATGGTCATAGTACGCCATCACTTTCGATTCCAAGGACCACCTCAAGTCCTCGGCCATCGGAGGTGCTCTTCCCATGCTCTGCACGCTCACCATCAGGAACGTCCTTGTAAGCAAGACCCTCATCGACGGTGGCGCGGGGCTCAATGTCCTCTCCGTCGAGATGTTTGAAATGCTCCAAGTACCTTATGAGTAGCTTCTGCCAACCAAGCCTTTCTCAGTGGTGACTGACGGGTCCACCATCCCCCTGGGGCAGATACGCCTCCCAGTTACCTTCGGAAGCTACAAGAACTACCACACTGAGCTCATCGACTTCGACGTCACCCACATCGGCCTCTCGTACTATGCCATCCTCAGGTATCCGGCCCTTGCCAAGTTCATGGCGGCCACTCACAATGGCTACAATGTCCTCAAGATGCGAGGAAGCAGCGGCATTATCACGGTCGCCTATAATGAGAAGGACACAATGTGCTCTCTCTAGTGCCTACCAAGCCGCATCGGTTGACAACCCGGACGATGAGGGAGCCGTCCTGCCTCATGAGACCACCCCAAGAAGAAGAAGAAGCTCCTCCTCAAGAGTGGTTAGGAGCCTGGGGCGCGTGTCGACGGTGCCTCAGGCCCTGTGCCCGCTGCTGGGGCGCCCCTTCCTCCCGCATAGGAAGGCGCGCCCGACACTTCCCTCAGGACGAGCTTGGGGGCTCCCATCCGGAGAGCCTTTGACCTGACCAATGCAAGGAGGGAGGCGCTTGGGCACCACTTGGAGGCGTGCTTCGATGCGCGCCCCCGCGAGCAAGGCACACGATGCGAGGCGCCGGGTGTGCGAGAGTTCGTCATCAAGGCAATCGAGGAGCTTCAGGAGGCGAGGGCCCTGCGCAGTGAGCGTCACCCTGCACAACCTCTTAGTGCAGCCGTGGCCCCCGACATAGGCAGTGGGTTGCGCGTCTGCATCGACATCCCAGGCCTCAACAGGGCCGCTTCGCAGGACCTCTTCTGGCCATCCCACGTCGGGCAGAGTGGGGGCTACCCCAGCACCTACATCCGAATGCCGTTTGGCTTGCTGAATGTGGCCTCCTCATACCAGCGCTTCGCGCGATGTGCTATGGCCTCTCACGAGGCCAGGAGCCAGATGGTCCTGTCTGAGGTGGTTCTGGACCCTCACGAGCCTGACGGACCTCGCGAGCTCCACGGGCCTCTGGAGTCACCCAGCTTGTGAGGAGCGGCTTCCATAGTGTGCGTCTTCAGCTAACCCAACACTTCTACAACGATGGTGCCAGGTGACTTTTTGGTTTGCTTAACTGAGGGTGCCCCTCGGGCTGCTTCATCCTCAGGCTGCTGGGGTCCAAGCTTGCAGTTGTATCATTTTGTGCATGTATCAGAACTGGCTTTTCCTTTATGAATTTCCCAAATATTTCAACTTGCATGTCCGGTGCTTTGTCACCATGATGTCGCTGTGCCCTCACAAACCCACCCGCGACCGCCTCATGATTAAGGACTGGCACGACATCTGTGCTCAGGTCCGTCCTTGCGGCGTTGTCAAACCCAAGCGACCGAGCTCTATCCGTGGGCTAGCTCCCGTGCGCTTCACCTCCCGGGGTCCTTGGTGCCTTGTTCTCGCATGAGCTAATCGCGTGTGGATGAGTAACGGCGCGCGCCCCGGTTCCTACAACCACAATTCGGCGTTTCGCCGTTCCGGCAGCCGTGCGCCGGGTGTTTTTCCGTCGGACTGTTGCATGAGAAGACTTGGCACAGTGTCTGTGCTCGGGTTTGTCCCTGCAGCTTTGATAAAACCAATGGTTGAGCTCTGTCTGGCAGGCCAGTCCCGTTCACGTCACCTCCTGGGGTCATTGGTGTTTGGCCTTCTCATGCGATAACCTCCGGAGGGGCATTCTGTGCAGGACCACCCCAACCCTTGCCCCACAGGTGTCATAAGAGTGCATCGTGCTGCAAGATTCAGGCGCAACCCGCCTTGAGGTAGGGCCCCGTGAGTCCCGCGCTGGCTCACGGGTGCCCATATACACCTCCTCCAGTTCTACCGTGCTAGCCACGCGTACGAATGGGGCTGTACACGCCCCAGAGTCTCCCTTGAGGGAACTTCCACCCACGCACCAGTGGAAGCGCCATGATCCGCACTGGCGGACGACACAGCCAAGGAGCAGCTATGCCCTTGCCAAGTGGAAGCACCATGCTCCGCGCTAGTGGATAAACAACTAAGGGCACCCTAGTGGCTGCAGCAACGTCAGGATAGCCTCAGTTGTTTTCCCCAAGCACCATGCCCTTGAAATATTATCTTGGGGTGCCTTGGGCATCCCCAAGCTTGAGTTTTGTGTCTCCTTAATTCCTCTCATATCGCGGTTTTCCTAAATCTCAAAAACTTCATCCACACAAAACTCAACAAGAACTCGTGAGATAAGTTAGTATAAACCAATGCAAAAACCTTATCATTCTCTACTGTAGCAAATCACTAAAATTATTATTCAACATTGCATACTAAATGCCTCTGCATATTTAATACTCCTATCCTCAAATAGAATCATTAAACAAGCAAACATATGCAAACAATGCAAACATAACAGCAATCTTCCAAAACAGTACAGTCTGTAAAGAATGCAAGAGTATCAATACTTACCTAACTCCAAAAATTATGAAACTTTACCACACTGTAGAAAATTTATCAGAGCTCATTTTGAAAAATGTTTCAACATTTCATCACATTCTGACTTTTCTAGGGAATTTTTGCAACAGCGGTAAACTTTCTGTTTTCAAACAGCAACATCTATACTTACAAAATAAGCATGGCAAAGGCTAAACTTGAAATTTTTATTGAAAAGAAAGATGCAAAATATTATTCTAAATAACAGAAAGCAAATCCTAACAAAATAAAATGATGCTCCAAGCAAAACACATATCATGTGACGAATGAAAACATAGCTCCAAGTGAGGTTACCGATAATGTTGAAGACGAAAGAGGGGATGCCTTCCGGGGCATCCCCAAGCTTAGTTGCTTTGATCCTCCTTGAATATTACCTTGGGGTGCCTTGTGCATC
>NC_053025.1:168066804-168090022 GCF_003073215.2 Triticum urartu
GAGAGAGATAAGGCCCAAAAGGGAGTTATGAATGCCGTCTTCTCCTGGTCCTTAACTCCCATTTTGATCTGATGATAGCCAGAATATGCATCCAAAAAACTTAAACGCTCACAACCCGCCGTAGCATCAATGATTTGATCAATACAGGGGAGAGCAAAAGGATCTGCTGGACAAGCTTTATTAAGATCTGTGTAATCCACACACATACGCCAGGTGCCGTTTTTCTTAAGGACTAGCACCGGATTGGCAAGCCACTCAGGGTGAAAAACTTCAACAATAAAACCAGCTGCTAAGAGCCTGGCTACCTCTTCCCCAATCGCCTTGCGTCTTTCTTCGTTAAACCGGCGGAGGAACTGTTTCACCGGTTTGTATTTAGGATCCACATTAAGTGTGTGCTCAGTGAGTTGCCTCGGTACACCTGGCATGTCAGAGGGCTTCCATGCAAAAATGTCCCGATTCTCACGGATGAACTCGATGAGCGCACTTTCTTATTTCGGATCCAAGTTGGCACTAATGCTGAACTGCTTGGACGAATCGCCAGGCACGAAGTCAACAAGCTTAGTTTCTGCTGCCGATTTGAACTTCAGGGCCGGATCATGCTCAGTAGTTGGCTTCTTCAACGGAGTCATGTCCGCCGGATCAACATTGTCTTTATAGTACTTCAACTCCTCGGGGCACAAACCGACTCTGCATAAGCCGCATCTGCTTCCTCGCATTCCAAAGCGATTTTTCGGCTTTCGTGAACCGTTATTGTCCCCTTGTGACCCGGCATCTTGAGCTGCAAATACACATAACAGGGCCGAGCCATAAACTTGGCGTATGCCGGACGCCTAAACAGGGCATGATATGGACTTTGGATTTTCACCACTTCAAACGTTAATGTCTCCGATCTAGAATCATGATCATCCCCAAAGGCCACTTCAAGAGCTATCTTACCAACGGGATATGCTGATCTGCCAGGCACTACACCGTGGAATACTGTATTGGACGGTTTGAGATTCTTATCTGTAAGTCCCATATGACGGAAGGTCTCATAGTATAGGATGTTAATGCTGCTCCCTCCATCCATGAGCACCTTGGTGAACTTATAACCTCCCACCTGAGGCGCCACCACCAGAGCCAACTGACCCGGATTATCGACCTGGAGTGGGTGATCCTCTCTGCTCCATATGATTGGCTGTTCAGACCAACGTAGATAACGGGATGTGGCCGGTTCAACAGAGTTGACTGCCCGCCTCTGAACCTTCCGGTCTCACTTGTCCAAGCTAGTGGTAAAGACATGGTACTGCCCATTACTCAAATGCTTTGGGTTGCTTTGGTAACCTGACTGTTGCTGCTGTTGGTTGTAACCACCCTGGTTGTTTTGACTATTTTGACCATTATGTCCGCCCGGATTACCATTAAATCCTGAACCGGAACTTCCTCCACCGTAACCCGGCCCGGACCCTGAGCCACCGCCAGATCCGTGATCATACCAGAAATTATTAGAATTCTTGAACTCCTGCATAATAAAGCAATCCTTCCAAAGGTGGTTTGCTGGCTCCTCCTTCGTCCCATGTCTTGGACAGGGCTGGCTTAGCAGATAGTTTAGGCGGTTTGGGTTGGGGTTGGGTGCTCCACTACGATTTTTCGGCCTACCCTTGCGCGGTTGGCCATTATCCTGTACGTTGGTATTAGCCACAAAATCCATGTTGCCATCCGCTTTACACTAGCCTCCTCCGCCATTGCCTATCCAGTGATGCTGCTGACCTTTGGAGCTGCTGTTCTTCTTCCCCTTCCCTGTCTTGTCATCATCAGATTCGGGATCCTTGGTACTATCAGAATCAACATATTTCACCAATGCGGCCATGAGGGTCCCCATGTCGGTGCAATGACGCTTCATCCGTGCCAATTTCAACTTCAGGGGCCCAAACCGGCAGTTGCCTTCTAGGGTTAATACTGCGGTGTCAGTGTTGATGCGGTCTGAGGAGTGCAACACTTGTGAAACCCGGCGTACCCAATGAGTCGTTGACTCTCCTTCCTCCTGGACGCATGTAGCTAAGTCCACTATCGACATAGGCTGTTTATAGGTATCCTTGAAATTGTTGGTAAACCGTGCTCGTAATTGGGCCCATGAACTGATAGAATTAGCGGGCAAGCTTTTTAACCAAGTACGGGCCGTTCCTTCAAGCATCATGGTGAGGTATTTCGCACACGCCGTGTCATCCACATCAAGCATCTCCATGGCCATCTCATAGCTCTCTACCCATGTCTCTGGTGGTTGATCCGCCGTATAATTTGGTACCTTGCGTGGGCCTTTGAAATCCTTGGGCAAACGCACGTTGCGTAAAGCGGGGACGAGGCAAGGCACCCCCAAAGAACTAGAAGTAACACCAGGTTCAATCGAAATGGTTGGACTAACCGGCGTGAGCTGCCGAGCCTGATGTTTTGCGGCTAACTCGGCCTCCCTACGTGCTCGGGCCCGGTTCACCACTTCCTGAGCGTCATCAGCACCACCCGTCGGGTTGTTACCACAGGGTGCTCCACGTCGTTCATTACTCGACACTGCTGGTTCATCCATATGTCTGCTATAGCTCCGGCTTGGACGGGGGGTCGAGTGGATTCGGTCGCGGCTGTACGAGTACGCCTCCTGTTGGGCCAAAGCTGTCCTCAGAAGTTCCTTGACCCGTCGCATCTCTACTGCTTGCGGCGAGTCACCTTCAACTGGAATGGCCTCCAGTCGTGCAGCAGCGGCAACAAGATTATCCATTGGGTTGGAGTAGTGACCCGAAGGTGTTAAAGCATCCTGAGGTATAACAGTGTTTTGACGAGGCGGGTCCATCTGACGGGGCTGAACCGGTGCACCGGTCCCAGGGGCTTCTGCCCAGTTCCCCTCCAGCGGATTACTGGCTCTTGGTCCTGGAGTGTTGAAAGGGTCTCTGGCCTCGAAAACCGGAGGTAAGCGGGACCGGTGCTTCCTCCTCATGACTTCATGCGACGCGCTCTGATCCAACATAAGCCTGTAGGCCTATGCGTCTAAAGCGGCCCGCTCTGCGGCCATCCTGGTGTCCTCAGCCGCCAGATCCGTTTTGGCCTGGGTGATTTGTTCCTTTACCTTTGCAATCTCCGTGTTGTGAGCGTCATGATCTGGCGGATTAGCTTCTGCCATAAGCACAGCCAACGCATCAAATAGTTCTGATAGAACCTGAGCCGGTGGGCGCACAGGGCCTCCCGCCCCGGCAACCGTTGCCGCTGCTGAATCGGAGATCGTTGCCGCGGCTGTCGAAGAGTGAAGCGCTGCTTGTGTTCCGGTCGTGAATATTCCAACCCGGTTAGGCAGATCAGAGGGGTCCGGAATACTGTCGCCATCGGAACAGCTCTCAATCCGGCCATCTTGTAGTTGATAAAGAGATTCGGTTTCTCCGGTCGAAGATTCATCACCGGAACGAACAACAGTCACCCCGCAAAGCTCCGATCCATCCTCATAACTCCCTCCATGGATCATTCCCACGAAGGCACGCTTCATGGCCGGTTTAATCCGTGCGGATCGCGTACGCTGAGCCGTCTCGACGAGGTCGGTGCAGATGTCCGGCTCAGGGCCCGGTTCACCGATCTTGCCAATGAAAACGTGAATGCTACCAAAGGGGACCCGGTACCCGTACTCAATTGAGCCGGCCTCGGGGCCCCAGCCTGCGTCATCGATGTAGAGTTTTCCACGACGACTCTTAGTCATCCGGCCTACAGCGTAGCCCTCGAGTCCTTCAAAGCGGCCCTCCAAGAACCGGAAACCATCGTGCGATAGCCCCACGGTGGGCGCCAACTGTCGTGGTTTTGTCACGGCAATTGTCCTAGAGAAAGGACTTAGTCGTGGAGCCATCGCTACGGGTTAGCTTGAAGGGGTTAAAGCGGACACAAGGATGCAAGAGAGTTTATACTAGTTCGGCCCCTTCAATGAAGGTAAAAGCCTACGTCTAGTTGTGATGGAATTGATGGGTGTTTCGATGACTAGGGAGCAAATAAGCTTCGCCTATGTCTCGAGTTGTTGTCTCTCCTTCAACGCCGCCGGGTTGTCCCCTTATATACATGGGGACGCCCGTCGGTTCACAGAGTCCCGATACCGGCTCATAGATGCGTCCGGTTCGGTCTCCACTATTCCTAACCTATAACACAAGTTACATACCGACGCCGTTTATAGCTATAGGCCTTAAACCGATTATGGGCCTTTAGCCCTCATCTGCCCTCATGGGCTTTTATCACACTCAACTACTGATGAAGTAAACCCGGCTTGTCCTGGCCGGTTTACGCCCAGTAGTAATATCCCCAACAATTTTCAAAAAGATCTTTTCCTCTCGTCTCTTCTGAGCTTATTCAAATATTCGTTTTAGTTAGAACATACCCCTTTCCCCTTTTGACCAGATGAGGATTTGACTGATGAGACCACTCTAAGAAGTACAAGATATCGGACAACTAAGTCCACTTTGGAATGAAGAGGATTTTACCATGTATTATAATAATGGAAACTAAAACAGTTGAAGACTCCGAAGACTAGGAGAATTTGAAGGCCATGTAGAATTTTCCAGATTTGTATGACCTAGGAAGGCACCCCTTATGGAACTTGGCAGAGTAAGAAAGCTGTCAATACCCGAGATCAAGGTGTATCAGAGAAAGACTGGAACATGGAGCATGAGAACTCAAAGTTTTTTCAAGAAAACCCTAAGGCAGGAGATATCAACTATGGAATGATAGCTCATGGAAATGACAAGAGCAGAAACACGGTTATCCGTGATGTCATCGCCCGCTTATGCTATTTGTCACCGGGCTGAGTTAAGCAGGCATTTCTTCGGAAGGATTGGATGGTAGAAGGCTGATGGAGCACCTATCAGCAAAAGATGAAGTTTTAACCTTAGCCGGTGTATCACCAGGATCTGGAGTAGTACATCAAGAAGTTTAAGATGGACCTTCAGGAAGCCGTATTTTGACGAAGGAGCATTTCGTGGAGAACTTAGTTCCAAGAAGCTGAAGTAGCCAAGCTGGAGGAGCAAAACCTCGAGATACCGGAGATTCGTCAGGAACTGAAGGACAGTCGGACCATGGTTCATGCGAAGGATGTTTCAAACCAGAAGTTTGGAACACAGCTCCAGAATATTAAAGGACACCACGAGAGACTTCGCGTCAATAGAGTTGATCTGGCAAAAGAACTTGAGAAAGACAAGCATGATCGGAAGAAGCCATTAGAGGCATGAACAAGGCTTGAAGAGTTTGGAGACGTTGAAGATTTATTGACCATTAGAAGACCAAACCCCTGTTATATACCTATGTTAGATGCGACGTTTGTGAGCTGCCATTTGTTTGATGTTTTTCCAACAGCCATAGAAAAAATCTGTCTTTTCAAAACCATGGTTTGTATTATGCATCCCTCTCCCTCTCTCTCATCTCACCCCAAAACCCTTGGACCCAATAGAGGATGAATGGAGATGAGCTTGTATTTTCTAGACCGATGAGTCAATTGGAGACAGACCGATGGATTCAGAACATGGAGGATCACATGAAGAATAACCCTATAGTTGGAAATGATATGACCCAGCATGCTCTTCAGTGCTTTGAAAGAGGTGCTGCTACTTGGTGGAGGGTATACCAAACCATGAATGGATGGCAAGGAGTAACCACTTGGAGAGAATTAAAGTTGACTCTGCAAAGATCTCACCTTGTGTCCCAGAAGTTGAAGCTTATGGAAAGGATATGAGGAAACCTTGTGCATGCAAGATTTGTGGAGAAATAGGACACACCCATAAAGAACACAAGGATGAATGCCCTAATTGTGAAGGAAGTCACCCAGTTGAAGAATGCCCAACTAGGCAGATTACTTGTTTCTTGTGTGAAGGGACTACCCACTATCCTACTCAGTGTCACATTTACCCCATGGTACGAAGAACCGTATAAACAGAAGAAAGAAGTAAAGAAAGGAGCCCTTATGGAAATTTTAGAAAGAACCCATGATGAAGGAAGATGTGGAGGACACACCTAAAGAGGACCCGAGTAAACCCTGCACTAAGTCTTGCTATTCATGTGGAGAAGAAGGACACATCTCCCAAAATTGTTTGAATGGGGATCTAGTAGAATCCCGATGGAACGAAGTAGAGTATGACCCACAAGAAATAGAATCCATGATTGGAACGGAAAAGTCCAGGAAGAGAAGTAGATTGGATACCAGGAAGGACCTGAGCCATATCACCTATTACATGTGCAAGGAGTCAGGGCACTACCTCAGCAGTTGCCCAAAAAGGAAACCTCGAGACTTGTCAGAAGTAATATGTTTTCGTTGTAATAGAGCAGGGCACTTTGCCAGAGAATGCCCCAAGGAGAAGGAAACTTGTGCTAGATAGTTGAGTTTGCAACAAAAGAAATGGAGTAGTAGAAGTGAGAACATTTTCTTTTATATTGAGGTGTTGAGTTGAGACATGTAATGGAGAAGCGAGAGATTGTAATCATTTGAGAATGAATAAAGTAGCATCGTTGGTACTGATATGGATTTTATGATTGTTTACCCTATGAAGAAGAATTTTGACCATTTCTGAGGATATGAGAAATATGTTCTATGGAAGATTTGTGCATTTTAAAGGGTGGTAGTACCCTGTAAGAACCCTTGACCCCTGGAAAAGATAAGGATACTCCACTGAGTGGATTTCGGACAAAATGAATACGAGTTTTGTCTCGATATGTGTGATACCCCAAGACTATGTGGGATGAAGTTGGAGACCGTTAGTTGTTTGGACAAAATGTGATCAAGGAGTCAGAAGAGAATGTTAAGTTGATTCGAGATAGACTGAAGGTAGCTCAGTCCAGGCAGAAGAGTAATGCAGACTAAAAAACGCAAGGAGGTAGTCTATGAAATTGGAGATAGAGCATGTCTTCGTGTGTCCCCTCTGCGAGGAGTTAAACGAATTGGAGTTAACGGAAAGTTAGCCCCGAGATTTGTAGGACCATACCGAGTTTTGGAGTGTATGGGAGAAGTGGCCAACAAGTTGGAGTCACCCGAAGGACTGTCAGGAGTTCATGATGTGTTTCACATTTCCCAGTTGAAGAAGTGCCATGCAGAGATGGCCAGTATTCCCCTGTAAGGACGCTTGACCCTGGAAAGGATAATGATGTTCCACGAAGTGGAATATGGACTTCATAAGTATAAGTTTTTATCTTGGTATGAGGGATATCCCATGAGGATGAAGAGATAAATTACTATTGGATATAAAGGAGGTATGATGTCGGAAATATGGATCAATGGAAACTCCATGATGAGTCTGAGTAATCATGTCCTAGTTTGGTGCCAATAGAAGGAAGGAAGACAGTACAATTGGATGGATTTAAGAATACTAGGAAGTTGGAAGTTGGAATAATGATCAGTTGCCCGATGATAAGTTCAAGGACTACAAGTGATGAGATGGGCCATAACCCACATGACCCAGGACCTACCAAGAAGCAAGCACATTCTTGCTGAAGGGAAAACCCTGGAGGAAGATACGACGTTTATCGGCAGACAATTTTATAGGAGTAACGCAAAACCTAAGATTTTTGAAGGGACGATAGATGTTTGTTTGGTTTGCAGAATAAATGGATTATTCCGAACGCAGTTCATGGACAAGAGAAATTCTGCAATGCTTGTGAGGATGACCGAGTGTTAGAATGCGAGATTCGCTAAACCGTATACAAGGTAATGATTTGGGTGCGGGATGGATTGATCACCATACCGACTTACTCTTATTGTTCGCCTTGATATATGGGATGGTAAATCTGAGTGACTTACCTATAGTAGAGACGACGATCAAACCTTGTTTAAACCTTAGAATGGTATAGCAATTTTTTCCTTGTATAAGGCAACTTTTGCCAACCGTAGTTTATACGGTGAGGATCAACCCAGACCCATTTCCTGCAGGAGAAACCATAAATTGTTGACCACCATGAGAGATATCGATAGTTGATTAGTATTGGCGCCAGACTCATCAGCTACGAAAGGACAGAATAACCTTACCAAGATGAAAGGACAGAACAATTGTGGTAAAGGTTATGCCACTACCGGAAGAGCCCGGATAAGGAATTATCCTGAAGACCTGAGAAGACCGACACTGTTAACAATATGGATGAAGTATATGAGTTTTGATGGAACCATAACCATGCTTCTAAGGGTGGTAGCACCCCAAACCCCCTCCTGCGACAATTGATGGATTTTGAGAAGACCCTGACCCTAACCTATTTCTTTCTAGCCTCTCCGAATCTCGAGGACGAGATTCATTTTAAGGGTGGTAGGTTTGTAACATCCCAAAATTCTAAATTTTGGAATGTTATAATAAATAGATAGATTTGATTGATTGTTTGATTGATTGTCTGAAAGTGAGTGAATTCGAAACTTTTGAAAGTTAAATGAGAGGGACTAAAAGGACTTTCCCAAACTTTCATATTTGCTTTCTGATCTCCATGAATTCAAATTCTTTTCAAATACAAAACCCTTGAGTAAAGATGATATGACTTCTTCCATTTAAATTAAATGAAAGGGTGTTTGAAATATTGATTTCATTTGGAAATATTTCAATTCATAAACTTCATGCAGCTCAATGATTTTCATGAGAGAAGATAAAATGACTTCTTCAAATTATATGAAATATGAGTTGGGAGTTTCAAAGGATCAAATTCAAAGTCTTTTTGGAATTATTTTTCAATTTGGAGTTATTTGGATTTTATTCAAATCATTTTTCTCCAAAAATAAAATACATGCAAAATAGGGTAACATGATTCCCTACAACAGAAAATTGGAGAGAAATAAATTTGATTTCATTTTGATATTTTTAAAATGATTTTTATTGGATTTTATTAGACTAGTAGCACTCTTTGAATTATCTAAATTTGTGTGGATTTTATGCGGCATTATAAAAATGTCCATGTTGTAGAAAATCTTTTTCTGTAAATTTTGGTATATTATATGCCTATATAAATTTTTTATTTTATCTTTGCTATTCGGTTTTCCTTCTGTTTCTATTTTAAAAAAACTGTACGTGTAGCCCATATTTATTTATCGCCTACATGCGCAGTACAGTAGCTTCTGACGCTCCATTGTTTTTTTCTCTCTTAAATGGGCCAGGCCCAGCCAGCCTTTTCATTTTTTCTCTTAGGCCGATTTTGTTTTTTTTTAACTAAAAAAACCCGCAGCTGCAGCGTGCCCGTGCGGCCGGCTGAAGGCCTTTAGGCCCATCTGCCTCTTTTCTTCTATATTTCGTATATTTTCGTCTACGTTTAGTCCCACATTGCCTAGCCTTTGACCCTTAAGCCTCTTTTCCACAATAAATATAGACCCATAGAGCCTCCAAAAAATCATCCGATTTGGATTCAAATCAATATTTTGGTTTGACTAGATTCATTTAAGAAAAATATTTTTCTCCTCTCCGGCGCGACTTCTGGAAATTATCTCTTCTCTCCAAAGTTGTCTTTTCTCTGCCTTATAAAGGTATCTTTCTTTGTTTTTTTTCTTCTTATACTTCCGTAGTTTATTATTTTTTAACTAATACGATATAATAATTAGATTATCAATTAGTCTACGTATTTATACATTAGACCTTAACCGTAGCTATTTTTCTTTCGTAAAACAGCTTGGCCCTGATTTTTCAAATAGCCATAACTTTTCACTCGTTTATCCAAATTAGATGAAACCAGCGCCTATAGCTTCGTCACATTTTCACCTATCCAGTGAACCTGTCACATCAACTTTTTGAAATTTTCAATTTTCAAATTTTGTTCAGATTCATATTCAAACTTCTTTTGAACATAACTTGAGTTTCGTTAACTCCGATTTAGTTGATTCTTTTTGCAAATCGAAGCTCTTGACCTAAACTTTCTGATAAGGTCAAATTCACATAATTTTGGTACTGTTAGAAATTGTTTTATGTTGCAAGAGTTATTTGCTTGGTTTTGATGTTTTCCGAACTGTCTCTTCTTCGTTCTTCCCAATCTTCTGAGTGATTGCTTATGTGTGGTTACTATTGCTTGCTCACGATAAATTGAACGGAGTGTGACGAGTTAGAACTATCAAGAGTTATGAGTGCGAATCATCTTCATCAACATTGCAGGCAAGTTCACACTTTGATCATACCTTTATCACCCAGTTTTTATGCATTAGTTCCAATCCTCAAACATTGCATGGTTAGGATGTCATTAACATGTGGGTTGGGAAGTAGATGATGAGGTAGAACCTATTTCCATTTTGTTACCAAACCCCTGGGAGTTACTTCTACGTTATGCTTATATCGCTATTGCTATGCACGTAGACGTGGATTGGGTTTGAGAGAATTCATGAAAGATGTGAGAGATTATTGTTAACTAAGGTTTAAACTTAAGGTGGCTACTTTGAATACACATCTGGGGTGGATTGGTTGGGGCACCCTGGGCATACCAGGACTTGCCCGACACCTGGGGATATAAGTGTTGTCCTAGGAGATCCCGGGTTACCGTGTGATCATCCTATGGTTCGCCACCCAGGCTCAAAGGGATCATAAGATTATTCATGCTAGAAACTTCCGTGTGCAGCCACAAGCTATTATGGGCTCTAGCATAGTTGAGTAAGTTGCGTGAAGCTCTTGAAGAGATGGATCTAGCAGGTAGTGGGTTGTAGGTGGTATGGTCTACCCGGAGTAGAGAGTTAATGTTTCTAAAAGACCGTGTCTCGGTCATCCGTTTCTCAAACATCATGTAGTGCGAGAAATCCAAGAGGAGATCGAGTCTTGTGGGGAAAAGTGGCAAACCTCTGCAGAGGTGCAAACTAATCATGGATTAGCCGTGTCCCCGGTTATGGACATCTTGAGTCTCTGGTACTTGGATTATCATATTGATCTCATCACATTTACTTAAATAATTTGTTGGGTTAATGATTATTATTTTGGGATTGAGTTGGAGGAACCTTCTCAATATTTTCAACCAACTTTGTAGTTAAATAAAATATATTCCTTTGCAGTAGGGAAAAATTGGCTTTTCGCAAAAACTATAACCATGGATCTTTTCCACCAGCCAAATATGCATGTAGTGATAGCCTATTATTCATCATTCTCCTATGGTTGTGATTTGCAGTACATTCAATGTACTGACCCTTTGTGGCTGCAACGTCTCATGTTGCAAGATTATCTTACGACGAGTAAGTGATACTTTAGGGTTACGATTTGTACACTCAACTTTGCCGTTGGTGTTGATGGGAATCCACAACCTTATTGTTACTTCCGCTATTTGGATTGAGGTAATAGTATTTTACGTTACTTTTATACATGTGATTTACCTCTGTTATAAATCCTCGAGTATTGTGTGTGTCAGCATACCCGATCCAGGGGATGACACTTAAGCACAGAGACTTGACCGTCTGAGGTCGGGTCGCTACAAGATGGTATCAGAGCACATGTTGACTATAGGACGTGACCCTAGAAATTGGCAAGCCCATAGGAAAGATTTTTCTCTACAACTTCATTTTTGTCATGGTTTTGTCACGGCAGTTGTCCTAGAGAAAGGACTTAGTCATGGAGCCATCGCTACGGGTTAGCTTGAAGGGGTTAAAGCGGACACAAGAATGCAAGAGAGTTTATACTAGTTCGGCCCCTTCAATGAAGGTAAAAGCCTATGTCTAGTTGTGATGGAATTGATGGATGTTTCGATGACTAGGGAGCAAATAGGCTTCGCCTATGTCTCGAGTTGTTGTCTCTCCTTCAACCGCCGCCGGGTTGTCCCCTTATATACATGGGGACGCCCGTCGGTTCACAGAGTCCCGATACCGGCTCATAGATGCGTCCGGTTCGGTCTCCACTATTCCTAACCTATAAACAAGTTACATACCGACGCCGGTTTATAGCTATAGGCCTTAAACCGATTATGAGCCTTTAGCCCTCATCTGCCCTCATGGGCTTTTATCACACTCAACTACTGATGAAGTTAACCCAGCTTGTCCTGGCCGGTTTACGCCTAGTAGTAATATCCCCAACATTAGGCCCCAAATTGATTTGAACAGGTTCATGTCAATCCTTAGCAAAAATCTTCATCTTCAACATCTTCTTGTATTTTGTTGAACCGCCGTGATGTCATCTTCTCTGCTCGCGGTAGACCGGTGTGACGTCACTGGTTATAAAGAACCTTATCCTCTTAACAAGCTTGCGACAATTAAGGCCACAGCTTTGTTTCCAACCTCGCGGCTCCTTGATTCTCGCGCCTGACATAGCCCTTTCTTTATAAATAGGACCGAAGGGTCATTTCCTTTCTCTTTCCCTCCGACCCCTTATGCTTCATCTTCCTCGTGTCACCCAGCTTCGGAGCTCCGCCGCCACCGTCGACCTCTGCATCAACCTTGGCCGCTGCATCAACCTGAGCACACCAGAGCATCGCGGCGACCTTCCGCTTCTTCCTCAGCTCCGGTAAATCTTCTTTCCTTTCCCCCGCAGATCTGTTCTAGGGTTTCCTCGTTCGTCGAAGTTCATCGAGACTCTGGCGCTGTTCTTCCTTTGTTTCTTCTTTAGCCCATGAATAAAACTTCAAACCTGATGTATTCCGTAATGGCTTATCTTCTGTTACCAAAGCAAACCTTTATGCGCATAAAACACTGATCTGGTCCCTTGTGAATTGCTTTGAGATCAACCTTTTAGGTCTAAATCCTTTTATTTTCCTGTCTTACGGTAGATCCAAAATTTCACTGCGACCTTATGAAATCTGTTTTTACCTTCCTTAGTCATTCTTGCCTTAGATCTGTATCCTCTTTACCACATAGGCGGTTCACCTTTGAAAAAGCAATCTATCATATATCATTAGTCCCCTTGTTGAACCGCCGGGATGCTGTTGCTTCATAAACTCCGGTTTAGATAGATCTGCTTCCGGTTTAACATTGCACATATCAATGTACTTTGTAGATTTCATCATGGCCAAGCAAGTGTATGAGTGCAATTGGGTCCCTTCTCGCGTCACAGAGGATCAACTGGACGATTTAGTCCTGATTGGCGCCTTAGGCAGCAAAGACACTGTCCATTGGTGGGCTCCTGGCAAAGAATGCCCCCCCACACCTCGAGAAGGAGAGGTTGTTGTTTTCGTAGACCACTTAGCCCGGGGTTTTAAACCGCCCGGTTCTAAATTCTACCGGGATGTTCTAGCTTATTTCCAACTCCATCCGCAAGACACTGGCCCCAACTCTGTTACAAATATGTGCCACTTCCAAGTGCTCTGTGAGGTGTTCTTTCAAGAGGAGCCCACAGTGGAATTATTCAGAGATCTTTTCCATCTAAACCGCCGTACTGAGTTTACTGATGGCTCTAATACGGAGTTGGGTGGCATGGCTATTCAAAAAAAGAAAGAGGTCACCTACCCTCACGCCAAGCTGCACAGTCACCCCAAGGAGTGGAATCAGACATGGTTCTATTGCAAAGACACCTCCCCTGCTGGTGAGAATCCCTTGCCTGGCTTTCGTCCGGAGCGGCTCAACAATACCCATCCTTTTCCTCAACGATTGACTGCCCAGGAGAGAAGCAAATATGCTCCTCAGCTGTCAAAGCTCAGGGCCTTTATGGCCAATGGTTTAACAGGGGTTGACCTTGCTCGTTGTTGGATATCATGGAGCATACTGCCCCTTAGTCAGCGCTCCGGTTTGATGTGCGAATATACTGATAGTGTGTATGACCCACTGCGACATTCAAGACTCCAGCTTTCCGGTGAAGAAATCATAGAGGCTGTGCGTAAGATACTGAATGAACCGGAGCACATCTGCGCTAGAACCGGCCTGCTTCCCTTCTGTGCCACCAACAAACCGCCAGCTGTAAGACTTTGATTTTTCTCTTTGCTGAATCTGTTATTGATATGTCTGGTCATTGTTTTTAATATCAGTGTCTGCATAACCAGGGCAATGATCCGTTTTGGAGCAAAAAGCTGTCGTAGCAGAAACCAGAGAAAACAGATAAACCGGAAAGAGCAACCCGGCAAAAAACTAAAGCTGTGAAGAAGACTGCCCACCGGAAAAGAACCACTGCATCTTCTAATCTGGACCTTGATGACGAGGTGGATAATCCGGACTTTGAGGTAGAGCTTGACTCACTTGGTTTATTTTTCATGCATCTTATTAATGATGATATTTGTTAGGATGATGCCGAAGGCAGCCATGCGGATGTTGCAGAGGTAATTATTCTCTCTTCCGATTCAAAAACTTTGCCTTCACAAAAAATCCGTAAGGCAAACCGGAAAGTTAAATTTTCTCATCCTCTTGCTTATTTGGATCCTAAACTTCTTATGAAGACTCAACAACACGAAGCTCGCCGCACCACCCGGCACAGCGGCCAGGTAGTTACCTCCGCCGGTTTACCGAATAGTACGGTTCGGAAATGTCATTCCGAGGTCTCTAATTGGCTTGTCAGTGCTTGTCCTAAAGCGGGCTGCTTTCATCAACCTCTTAATCCGTCTGACTCTGATTATCAGGTTATTTCCCACTCATCTTCTGGCGAGTCGTCGGCTACTCAGCTCCCACCGCTCAAAACGGTGCTTGGGTAAGCTATATTTATTGTGATGTTTGTAGTATATTGCCTTAGAACATATGCTGTATTTAATTTTGTTATTCTTCTCAGGGCCAAAACCAGGCCGAGCAAGAAGGCCCGCCTGGATAAAGCGGCCGAAGAAGATGTCATTCTTGAACCAGGCACCACACCCAATCTTGAAGCGGCTATTCCTGAGGATATTCCCAATGATCCACCGCAGCCAGATGATGATCTTACTGCGGAGGAAATACCTACCGATACCTCAGGTCCTATCCATCAGCCCACAGGTTCCCTCCGGGTTGAAAGCTCCACCGGTCCCGCAAAACCTACTGACAAGCCCACAGCTCCAGTGCAATCCGGCGGTACCAATGATGATGAAATTCTCATTACTGGCACTGGCCATACTGAGCCAAGCAATCCTATCGCTTTATCCAAACATTCTGCCAAGGAAGAATTAGCTGCTTTTGGCAAAGGCAAGTGGAATGCTGATCTGACGGCTTACGCTGCTCTGAACGCCCAAGATATCCATTCCGGCTATGTGAACCGGCTGTATACCAGCCGTGACTATGAAGCCGGTCTGGTTAACATGATGAAGGATAAATATGAGGTAACTTCCATATGCTCCTTCCTGCTTGCATGCTTTCATTCTTGCTGACTCTCCTAGCCCCTAAGGGCCGATTTAAAATATTCTTTCAAACCGGGACTTAATAATATGAATCTTGACGCTTTGAAATTTGCTGATGTAGTCCCCAAGGGCCGGTTCAACTTAGCGTAGTTAAACTGGTACTTTAAGTAATTGAAACTGCCGCATCAGAATACATATGATCAAATAGCCATTAGCCCCCAAGTGCCAAGTTGAATACTTGTATTGAGCTTGGGACTTTGTAAACAATTAAAAGATGAAGATCGAATATGCATTAGCCCCCAAGTGCCAAGTTGAATACTTGTATTGAGCTTGGGACTTTGTAAACAATTGAAATATGAAGATCGAATATGCATTAGCCCCCAAGTGCTAAGCGCATAACTTGTTATGTGGTTGGTACTTGAATCCTTCTACCGATTTGTTGAAACATATATCTGTATGCCTGCAGGCGGAGCTAAAGGCGAAAGAAGGCCAAGTCATCGATCTGCGAGAAAAACTGAAAACCCAACAGGCTGAAACCTCCAAGGCAAAAGAGGAATCAGCTAGTGCCTTAAGCGCCATGGAACAACTTAAGGAGAACTTCAAGAAGAAACGGGCGGATTGGGCCACTGAAAAGTCCGCTTTGATCAAACGAGCAGAGGATGCCGAGGCTGCACTGAAACCAGTGACGGATGAACTGACCAGCATAAAGTGGCACGTTCATGCCATGACCACTGCTATCTTTGGTAAGCCAGCTTGCCTTCTGAATTGGTTCTGCCTTCTTACAGAGTCGCCGGTTTATTAACCTTTTATGGTATTTCAGGGACACGCATTGGTCACTTGGGGTCAGATGTGCGGAAGAAATTGAAAGCCGCCTATACCTTGGTTGAACAATTGTATACTGGTGCCCAGCGGATCATCTGTACCGCATCTCATAACAAACCGGCGCCCACTTTGATTCAAGATACTTTGATGAAACTGTCAGTGCTTCCTGCCCGGGTTGAAGAGCTGAAGAAATCTGCTGCTCGAACCGGTGCAATCAATGCTTTAATCCAGGCAAAAGCCTGGGTGCCGGATTTTGATCCTATTGAAGCGGCTCAGGGTTATCCCAGTTTGAAGGAAGACGGGTCAGAATTTGGTGAAGCGGATCTGTGAGCCATAAGCCGGGAGGTACGTCCGCTAGCTTGTCAACTGGCTGAGGAAGCAGATTTGTCTCATTATCAAGCCCAATATGACAGCCAGAACAAGCGAATAGCTGCACCAATCCATGAATCGGAAAACCTGATCCCTCCAATCCGTAAGAATACTTACGCTCCCGATATTGACCCGTCTTCGCTAATCCATGACGGAGCTGTTTTTTCAAGCATTGATGGGAATTGACTGGACAACTGTGGATTTCTAGCCACTGGGTAGAGAAACGGAAGCTGAAGCAGCGCATGATGACCCACAACCATCAGGCCAGGCTGGTGGCCAAGCTTAAACCGGAAGCCGGTTTTAAAACTGTCTCTCCTTTGTGAAAAACAATTATGTTATTATGGGCACCATGCTGCCTTGTAATAGGCTAGCTCATACCTTTGATATTGATATGCCTTCGCGCATAACTTGTTCTTCCTGTGGTAATGAACTTTCCAAAATGCTTTCTGAAATAAGAAATTCGTTAAGTGCCACCGCGGTTGTACCGTCAGGCGGAATATGATGTTTGTATATATAAAGTCAAAACATCCAAAACAAAATTTTAAGTATATGATCAAAAAAATTTGAGATACATAATACCTGCCACCATTGAGTGTGAAGTTGGCTTGGCCAACCTTGAAGCGGAGCTTTTGCAAACCCACACTGTTGGAGGAAATAACAACTCCTGTATATGTATATGACACTGGTTACCATGTAAACCGTGCCGGGTTATAATGAACACCGTGTTACTCCATAAGAGGATGTTAACAACAAGGATCAAACCGGACAAATAGTCTCCGGATTGACGTGAACTGTGTTCCGTCAATTGATTGGTTAAAAAACTTTGTCGGTTTAAAGAACACAATAAAAAGCAAAAAAACCCCTTCAAAGAAAAGTATGAAGCAAAAGCAACGACAAAAATGTTTGCCAAAAAAGATTTATTTAAGCTGATCAAATGGCGTAACCATGGCCAAACACGACCAAGCTCCCGTTAGGTGTAACTATGGTTCTAGTTAGCCAGGTCCCCAAGTGATTCTTGTGGCATTTATGCCGACCAAATGGCGTGGTCATGGTTCGGGTTCGACCAAGCCCCCAAGTGATTCTGTGGCCTTAGGCCGATCAAGAGGCATGACTGGTTCAGACATGACCAAGTCCCCAAGTGATCTGGTGGCTTTCGCCTATCAAGAGGCATGGTATTGGTTCGGACACGACCAATCCTCCAAGTGATATAACATGATGCTTTTAGCAAAGCGAACTCAAGGGGTAAACCGGAGGCCATTTTAGAGCAACTCCGTGTAACCTCACATGATGTAAAAGAACAGATACCCCGTTTTAGCTGAGGTTCCGGTTTATTATACTTAATCATAATATATACATTGTATGTACATAAGTATAGCCAATGGCTCAGGTATAGTAAGGCCGAAGATGAGCTATATTCCACGGCCTGTTAGTCTCTTCCTCTGATGTACGTGAGTCCTTATGCTCTCGAATATCGATCAGATAGTACGACCCATTGTGCAGATTCTTGCTGACCACGAAAGGCCCCTCCCAAGGTGGGGATAATTTGTGTGCATCAGTTTGATCCTGGATGAGCCAGAGTACCAAGTCACCTTCTTGAAAGGTTCTGGACTTAACTCGGTGGCTGTGATAACGGCGCAGGTCCTGTTGGTAAATCGCCGAGCGGGCTGCTGCTAAGTCATGCTCTTCATATAACAGGTCAAGTGCATCCTGACGGGCTCGTTCGTTATCAACTTCAACGTAAGCCGCCACGCGGTGTGAGTCATGACGAATGTCACTAGGAAAGACTGCCTCTGCTCCGTAAACCATGAGAAGGTGTATAACCCGTAGACATGTTAGGACGGTAGTATTGATGCTCCATACAGAGGGCAACTCCTCCACCCAACAACCGCGGCATCTCGTTGTAAAGGACCATCTTGTTATGGAGATCATACAACCGCCAACAGGTCAACAGGATACACACGTTCTTCATGGTTTACGGAGCAGAGGCAGTCTTTCCTAGTGACATTCGTCATGACTCACACCGCGTGGCGGCTTACGTTGAAGTTGATAACGAACGAGCCCGTCAGGATGCACTTGACCTGTTATATGAAGAGCATGACTTAGCAGCAGCCCGCTCGGCGATTTACCAACAGGACCTGCGCCGTTATCACAGCCACCGAGTTAAGTCCAGAACCTTTCAAGAAGGTGACTTGGTACTCTGGCTCATCCAGGATCAAACTGATGCACACAAATTATCCCCACCTTGGGAGGGGCCTTTCGTGGTCAGCAAGAATCTGCACAATGGGTCGTACTATCTGATCGATATTCGAGAGCATAAGGACTCACGTACATCAGAGGAAGAGACTAACAGGCCGTGGAATATAGCTCATCTTCGGCCTTACTATACCTGAGCCATTGGCTATACTTATGTACATACAATGTATATATTATGATTAAGTATAATAAACCGGAACCTCAGCTAAAACGGGGTATCTGTTCTTTTACATCATGTGAGGTTACACGGAGTTGCTCTAAAATGGCCTCCGGTTTACCCCTTGAGTTCGCTTTGCTAAAAGCATCATGTTATATCACTTGGAGGATTGGTCGTGTCCGAACCAATACCATGCCTCTTGATAGGCGAAAGCCACCAGATCACTTGGGGACTTGGTCATGTCTGAACCAGTCATGCCTCTTGATCGGCCTAAGGCCACAGAATCACTTGGGGGCTTGGTCGAACCCGAACCATGACCACGCCATTTGGTCGGCATAAATGCCACAAGAATCACTTGGGGACCTGGCTAACTAGAACCATAGTTACACCTAACGGGAGCTTGGTCGTGTTTGGCCATGGTTACGCCATTTGATCAGCTTAAATAAATCTTTTTTGGCAAACATTTTTGTCGTTGCTTTTGCTTCATACTTTTCTTTGAAGGGGTTTTTTTGCTTTTTATTGTGTTCTTTAAACCGACAAAGTTTTTTAACCAATCAATTGACGGAACACAGTTCACGTCAATCCGGAGACTATTTGTCCGGTTTGATCCTTGTTGTTAACATCCTCTTATGGAGTAACACGGTGTTCATTATAACCCGGCACGGTTTACATGGTAACCAGTGTCATATACATATACAGGAGTTGTTATTTCCTCCAACAGTGTGGGTTTGCAAAAGCTCCGCTTCAAGGTTGGCCAAGCCAACTTCACACTCAATGGTGGCAGGTATTATGTATCTCAAATTTTTTTGATCATATACTTAAAATTTTGTTTTGGATGTTTTGACTTTATATATACAAACATCATATTCCGCCTGACGGTACAACCGCGGTGGCACTTAACGAATTTCTTATTTCAGAAAGCATTTTGGAAAGTTCATTACCACAGGAAGAACAAGTTATGCGCGAAGGCATATCAATATCAAAGGTATGAGCTAGCCTATTACAAGGCAGCATGGTGCCCATAATAACATAATTGTTTTTCACAAAGGAGAGACAGTTTTAAAACCGGCTTCCGGTTTAAGCTTGGCCACCAGCCTGGCCTGATGGTTGTGGGTCATCATGCGCTGCTTCAGCTTCCGTTTCTCTACCCAGTGGCTAGAAATCCACAGTTGTCCAGTCAATTCCCATCAATGCTTGAAAAAACAGCTCCGTCATGGATTAGCGAAGACGGGTCAATATCGGGAGCGTAAGTATTCTTACGGATTGGAGGGATCAGGTTTTCCGATTCATGGATTGGTGCAGCTATTCGCTTGTTCTGGCTGTCATATTGGGCTTGATAATGAGACAAATCTGCTTCCTCAGCCAGTTGACAAGCTAGCGGACGTACCTCCCGGCTTATGGCTCACAGATCCGCTTCACCAAATTCTGACCCGTCTTCCTTCAAACTGGGATAACCCTGAGCCGCTTCAATAGGATCAAAATCCGGCACCCAGGCTTTTGCCTGGATTAAAGCATTGATTGCACCGGTTCGAGCAGCAGATTTCTTCAGCTCTTCAACCCGGGCAGGAAGCACTGACAGTTTCATCAAAGTATCTTGAATCAAAGTGGGCGCCGGTTTGTTATGAGATGCGGTACAGATGATCCGCTGGGCACCAGTATACAATTGTTCAACCAAGGTATAGGCGGCTTTCAATTTCTTCCGCACATCTGACCCCAAGTGACCAATGCGTGTCCCTGAAATACCATAAAAGGTTAATAAACCGGCGACTCTGTAAGAAGGCAGAACCAATTCAGAAGGCAAGCTGGCTTACCAAAGATAGCAGTGGTCATGGCATGAACGTGCCACTTTATGCTGGTCAGTTCATCCGTCACTGGTTTCAGTGCAGCCTCGGCATCCTCTGCTCGTTTGATCAAAGCGGACTTTTCAGTGGCCCAATCCGCCCGTTTCTTCTTGAAGTTCTCCTTAAGTTGTTCCATGGCGCTTAAGGCACTAGCTGATTCCTCTTTTGCCTTGGAGGTTTCAGCCTGTTGGGTTTTCAGTTTTTCTCGCAGATCGATGACTTGGCCTTCTTTCGCCTTTAGCTCCGCCTGCAGGCATACAGATATATGTTTCAACAAATCGGTAGAAGGATTCAAGTACCAACCACATAACAAGTTATGCGCTTAGCACTTGGGGGCTAATGCATATTCGATCTTCATATTTCAATTGTTTACAAAGTCCCAAGCTCAATACAAGTATTCAACTTGGCACTTGGGGGCTAATGCATATTCGATCTTCATCTTTTAATTGTTTACAAAGTCCCAAGCTCAATACAAGTATTCAACTTGGCACTTGGGGGCTAATGGCTATTTGATCATATGTATTCTGATGCGGCAGTTTCAATTACTTAAAGTACCAGTTTAACTACGCTAAGTTGAACCGGCCCTTGGGGACTACATCAGCAAATTTCAAAGCGTCAAGATTCATATTATTAAGTCCCGGTTTGAAAGAATATTTTAAATCGGCCCTTAGGGGCTAGGAGAGTCAGCAAGAATGAAAGCATGCAAGCAGGAAGGAGCATATGGAAGTTACCTCATATTTATCCTTCATCATGTTAACCAGACCGGCTTCATAGTCACGGCTGGTATACAGCCGGTTCACATAGCCGGAATGGATATCTTGGGCGTTCAGAGCAGCGTAAGCCGTCAGATCAGCATTCCACTTGCCTTTGCCAAAAGCAGCTAATTCTTCCTTGGCAGAATGTTTGGATAAAGCGATAGGATTGCTTGGCTCAGTATGGCCAGTGCCAGTAATGAGAATTTCATCATCATTGGTACCGCCGGATTGCACTGGAGCTGTGGGCTTGTCAGTAGGTTTTGCGGGACCGGTGGAGCTTTCAACCCGGAGGGAACCTGTGGGCTGATGGATAGGACCTGAGGTATCGGTAGGTATTTCCTCCGCAGTAAGATCATCATCTGGCTGCGGTGGATCATTGGGAATATCCTCAGGAATAGCCGCTTCAAGATTGGGTGTGGTGCCTGGTTCAAGAATGACATCTTCTTCGGCCGCTTTATCCAGGCGGGCCTTCTTGCTCGGCCTGGTTTTGGCCCTGAGAAGAATAACAAAATTAAATACAGCATATGTTCTAAGGCAATATACTACAAACATCACAATAAATATAGCTTACCCAAGCACCGTTTTGAGCGGTGGGAGCTGAGTAGCCGACGACTCGCCAGAAGATGAGTGGGAAATAACCTGATAATCAGAGTCAGACGGATTAAGAGGTTGATGAAAGCAGCCCGCTTTAGGACAAGCACTGACAAGCCAATTAGAGACCTCGGAATGACATTTCCGAACCGTACTATTCGGTAAACCGGCGGAGGTAACTACCTGGCCGCTGTGCCGGGTGGTGCGGCGAGCTTCGTGTTGTTGAGTCTTCATAAGAAGTTTAGGATCCAAATAAGCAAGAGGATGAGAAAATTTAACTTTCCGGTTTGCCTTACGGATTTTTTGTGAAGGCAAAGTTTTTGAATCGGAAGAGAGAATAATTACCTCTGCAACATCCGCATGGCTGCCTTCGGCATCATCCTAACAAATATCATCATTAATAAGATGCATGAAAAATAAACCAAGTGAGTCAAGCTCTACCTCAAAGTCCGGATTATCCACCTCGTCATCAAGGTCCAGATTAGAAGATGCAGTGGTTCTTTTCCGGTGGGCAGTCTTCTTCACAGCTTTAGTTTTTTGCCGGGTTGCTCTTTCCGGTTTATCTGTTTTCTCTGGTTTCTGCTACGACAGCTTTTTGCTCCAAAACGGATCATTGCCCTGGTTATGCAGACACTGATATTAAAAACAATGACCAGACATATCAATAACAGATTCAGCAAAGAGAAAAATCAAAGTCTTACAGCTGGCGGTTTGTTGGTGGCACAGAAGGGAAGCAGGCCGGTTCTAGCGCAGATGTGCTCCGGTTCATTCAGTATCTTACGCACAGCCTCTATGATTTCTTCACCGGAAAGCTGGAGTCTTGAATGTCGCAGTGGGTCATACACACTATCAGTATATTCGCACATCAAACCGGAGCGCTGACTAAGGGGCAGTATGCTCCATGATATCCAACAACGAGCAAGGTCAACCCCTGTTAAACCATTGGCCATAAAGGCCCTGAGCTTTGACAGCTGAGGAGCATATTTGCTTCTCTCCTGGGCAGTCAATCGTTGAGGAAAAGGATGGGTATTGTTGAGCCGCTCCGGACGAAAGCCAGGCAAGGGATTCTCACCAGCAGGGGAGGTGTCTTTGCAATAGAACCATGTCTGATTCCACTCCTTGGGGTGACTGTGCAGCTTGGCGTGAGGGTAGGTGACCTCTTTCTTTTTTTGAATAGCCATGCCACCCAACTCCGTATTAGAGCCATCAGTAAACTCAGTACGGCGGTTTAGATGGAAAAGATCTCTGAATAATTCCACTGTGGGCTCCTCTTGAAAGAACACCTCACAGAGCACTTGGAAGTGGCA
>NC_053025.1:168091022-168105592 GCF_003073215.2 Triticum urartu
CAGAGAGAGATACAACAAAACTAACTAAAAACTCGTGAGCTCCGTTAGTGCAAGAAAACAAAACACCACTTCAAGTTACTGTAATGAACTCATTATTTATTTATATTGGTGTTAAAATTACTGTATTCCAACCTATCTATGGTTTATAAGCTCTTTTACTAGCCATAGATTCATCAAAATAAGTAAACAACACATGAAAAACAGAATCTGTCAAAAACAGAACAGTCTGTAGTAATCTAGATCAAACGTATACTTCTGGAACTCATAAAATTCTCAAATAAATTTCTGGACATGAGGAATTTATCTATTAATCATCTTAAAAAAATAATTAACTAAATATCACTTTCCAAATAAAAATGGCAGCAATTCTTGTGAGTGCTAAAGTTCCTGTTTTTTACAGCATGATCAACAAGACTTTCCCCAAGTCTTCCCAAAGGTTCTACTTGGCACAAAAACTAATTAAAAGCATAAAACCACATATAAACAGAGGCTAGATGGATTATTTATTACTAAACAGGAACAAAAAGCAAGGAACAAAAATAAAATTGGGTCGCCTCCCAACAAGCGCTATCGTTTAATGCCCCTAGCTAGGCATGATGATTTCAATGATGCTCACATAAAGGATAAGAATTGAATAAAGAGAGCATCATGAAGAATATGACTAGCACATTTAAGTCTAACATGCTTCCTGTGCATAGGGATTTTTTGAGCAAACAACTTGTGGGGACAAGGATCAACTTGCGTAGGAAGGTAAAGCAAGCAAAACTTCAAAGTTTTAAGCACACAGAGAGGAAACTTGATATTATTGCAATTCCTACAATCATATATTCCTCCCTCATAATAATTTTCAGTAGCATCATGAATGAATTCAACAATATAACCAGCACCTAAAGCATTCTTTTCATGACCTACAAGCATATAAATTTTACAACTCTCCACATAAGCAAGATTCTTCTCATGAATAATAGTGGGAGCAAACTCAACAAAATACCTATCATGTGATTGAAAATTGAAATCAAGATGACAAGTTTCATTGTCATCATTATTCTTTAAAGCATACGTGTCATCACAATAATCATCATAGATAGGAGGCATGCTTTCATCATAATAAATTTGCTCATCAAAACTTGGGGGACAAAAAATATCATCTCATCAAACATAGCTTCCCCAAGCTTGTGGCTTTGCATATCATTAGCATCATGGATATTCAAGGAATTCATACTAACAACATTGCAATCATGCTCATCATTCAAATATTTAGTGCCAAACATTTTATGCATTCTTCTTCTAGCACTTGAGCACAATTTCCTTTCCATCATACTCACGAAAGATATTAAAAAGTGAAGCGTATGAGACAAACTCAATTCCATTTTAGTTTTCTTTTATAAACTAAACTAGTGATAAAACAAGAAACAAAAAGACTCGATTGCAAGATCTAAAGATATACCTTCAAGCACTCACCTCCCCGGCAATGGCGCCAGAAAAGAGCTTGATGTCTACTACACAACCTTCTTCTTGTAGACGTTGTTGGGCCTCCAAGTGCAGAGGTTTGTAGGACAGTAGCAAATTTCCCTCAAGTGGATGACCTAAGGTTTATCAATCCGTAGGAGGCGTAGGATGAAGATGGTCTCTCTCAAACAAACTTGCAACCAAATAACAAAAAGTCTCTTATGCCCCCAACACACCCAATACAATGGTAAATTGTATAGGTGCACTAGTTCGGCGAAGAGATGGTGATACAAGTGCAATATGGATAGTAGATAAAAGTTTTTGTAAAATGAAAATATAAAAACAATAAGGTAACTAATGATAAAAGTGAGCGTAAAAGGTATTGCAATGCGTTGAAACAAGGCCTAGTGTTCATACTTTCACTAGTGCAAGTTCCCTCAACAATAATAACATAATTGGATCATATAGCTATCCCACAACATGCAACAAAGAGTCACTCCAAAGTCACTAATAGCGGAAAACAAACGAAGAGATTATGGTAGGGTATGAAACCACCTCAAAGTTATTCTTTCCAATCAATCTGTTGGACTATTCCTATAGGTGTCACAAACAGCCCTAGTGTTCGTACTAGAATAACACCTTAAGACACAATCAACCAAAACCCTAATGTCACCTAGATACTCCAATGTCACCTCAAGTATCCGTGGGTATGATTATACGATATGCATCACACAATCTCAGATTCATCTATTCAACCAACACATAGAACCTCAAAGAGTGCCCCAAAGTTTCTACCGGAGAATCACGATGAAAACGTGTGCCAACCCCTATGCATGGGTTCATGGGCGGAACCCGCAAGTTGATCACCAAAACATACATCAAGTGAATCACGTGATATCCCATTGTCACCACAGATACGCACGGCAAGACAAACATTAAGTGTTCTCAAATCTTTAAAGACTCGATCCGATAAGATAACTTCAAAGGGGAAACTCAATCCGTTACAAGAGATTAGAGGGGGGAAGAAACATCATAGGATCCAAATATAATAGCAAAGCTCGCTGTACATCAAGATCATGCCACCTCAAGAACACGAGAGAGAGAGAGAGATCAAACACATAGCTACTGGTACATACCCTCAGCCCCGAGGGAGAACTGCTCCCTCCTCGTCATGGAGAGCACCGGGATGATGAAGATGGCCACTGGAGAGGGATTGCCCCCTCCGTTAGGGTGCCGGAACGGGTCTAGATTGGTTTTTTGTGGCTACAGAGGCTTCTGGCGGCAGAACTCCCGATCTATTGTGCTCCCGGATGTTTTTTGGGTATATGGAGATATATATAGGTGGAAGAAGTGCGCCAGGGAGGCCACGAGGGGCCCATGAGGGTGGAGGGCGCGCCCAGGGGCGGTGGGCTCGCCCCCTGCCTCGTGGCCTCCTCGATGCTTCCCTTACGTGGACTCCAAGTCTCCTGGGTTGCTTTCCTTCCAAAAATAAGTTCCGTGAAGTTTCAGGTCAATTGGACTCCGTTTGATTTTCCTTTTCTATGATACTCTAAAACAAGGAAAAAACAGAAACTGGCACTGGGCTCTGGGTTAATAGGTTAGTCCCGAAAATAATATAAATGTGTATAATAAAGCCCATAAACATCCAAAGTTGATAATATAATAGCATGGAACAATCAAAAATTATAGATACGTTGGAGACGTATCAGATAACACAGGATGAAGACAAACAGACTGAAGAAATTGAACTGAGGAAATTGAGAAAGTCTTCAGTCAAAGTCTTCAAACACAGATACGAACAAGCACTCAACACAATTATGAGGAAATGAAGGAGTTGAGGAAATAGAACCAGTGAGCTTGGTGAAGACAATGATTTGGTAGACCAGTTCCAACTGCTGTCTCAGTTGTACGTCTTGTTGGAGCGGCTAGGTATTTTAAACCTGAGGACACACAGTCCTCACTGTATTCTCCTTGAGCTAAGGTCACACATACCTCGCCCAATCACTCATGGTAAGTCTTCAGGTGACTTCCGAACCTTCACAAACTTGGTCACTCGGCGATCCACAATTCCTCTTGGATGCTCTAGACCTTTACGCCTAACCGTCTGGAAGAAGCACAATCTTCAAAGGTAACAAGCGTCGGATCCACGCAGGATCAATCTCTTCAGTGATGCTCAATCACTTGGGTTGTAGGTGTTTGGGTTTGGGTTTTCCTCACTTGATGATTTTCGCTCTCAAAGTCCTCGGAGGATGGGATGCTCTCAAATGACAAGTCAGTTTTCTCTCGGAGCAGCCAACCAGCTAGTGGTTGTAGGGGGGCTATATAGCCTAGGGAGCAGCCCGACATGATAAGAACATAAATGCCCTTCAAGATCATGACGTTAGGTGGGTAGATATTTTGGGACAGCTGGCGCATAGCACAACAACGGTCGGAATTTTGAGTAGCAAATTCCTCAGGGCTATCAATGTTCCTCACTGTGTAGGCAATCGCAACTGGCGAATTCCTAACTCCAGTCCAGAACAAATTCCTCAGAGACCGGAAGAACTTCGTCTCTGTCACTGAAGAATATGACTGGACTGTATGAGATTTCCAATGGCTTCACTCGAAGGGATTGGTAGGTGTAGGATTTTGAGTTGAGCATCACATGGAAATTTTTCCTTAGTATTTCCTCGACCCCCTTTAATAGTACGGTGTTTCCTATGACTCAAGAAAGAGAAAAATGAAACTACGAAAACAAAAGTCTTCACGCTTCATGTTCCTTGAATGAATACCAAGTCTTCAAGGTCACACCAATTTCTTCACTTTCAAAGTCTTCAGAAAGTCTTCAGAGATTCAAAGTCTTCAGTCGAAGAACTTCATTTTTAGGGGTCGACTTTCTCTGTAAATATCAGACTCCTCGTAGACTTATAGACCTGTGTATACTCACAAACGCATTAGTCCCTTAACCTATAATTCTTCAATACACCAAAATCACTAAGGGGCACTAGATGCACTTACAGTCCTTTTCAGGTATTTTAGGATGTTCTTGACCGATGTCCAGTGATCCACTCCTCGATTACTTTGGTACCTCCCTGCTAAACTAATAGCAAGGCACACATCAGGTATGGAACACAGCATTGCATACATGATACAACCTATGGCTGAGGCATGGGGAATGACTTTCATTTTATCTCTATCTTCTGCAGCGATCGGGCATTGAATCGGACTCAACTTCACACCTTGTAACACAGGCAAGAACCCTTTCTTTGACTGATCCATTTTGAACTTCTTCAAAACTTTATCAAGGTATGTGCTTTGTGAAAGTCCAATTAAGCGTCTTGATCTATCTCTATAGATCTTGATGCCCAATATATAAGCAGCTTCACCAAGGTCTTTCATTGAAAAATTCTTATTCAAGTATCCTTTTATGTTGTTCAGAAATTCAGTATCATTTCCAATCAACAATATGTCATCGACATATAATATCAGAAATGCTACAGAGCTCCCACTCACTTTCTTGTAAATACAAGCTTCTTCAAAAGTCTGTATAAAACCATATGCTTTGATCACACTATCACATCGTATATTCCAACTCCGAGAGGCTTGCACTAGTCCATAAATGGATAGCTGGAGCTTGCACACTTTGTTAGCACCTTTTGAATCGACAAAACCTTCTGGTTGCATCATATACAATACTTCTTTAAGATATCCATTAAGGAGTGCAGTTTTGACATCCATTTGCCAAATTTCATAATCATAAAATGCGGCAATTGCTAACATGATTCAGGCAGACTTAAGCATCGCTACGGGTGAGGTCCCACCATACTCAACTCCTTGAACCTGTCGAAAACCTTTCGCAAGAAGTCAAGCTTTGTAGATAGTAACATTATCGTCAGCGTCAGTCTTCTTCTTGAAGATCCATTTATTCTCTATGGTTTGCCGATCATCGGGCAAGTCAATCAAAGTCCACACTTTGTTCTCATACATGGATCCCATCTCAGATTTGATGGCCTCAAGCCATTTCGCGGAATCTGGGCTCATCATCGCTTCCTCATAGTTCGTAGGTTCGTCATGGTGACGTAACATGACTTCTAGAATAGGATTACTGTACCACTCTGGTGCGAATCTTACTCTAGTTGACCTACGAGGTTCAGTAGTAACTTGATCAGAAGCTTAATGATCATCATCACTAGCTTCCTCACTAATTGGTGTAGGAATCACTGGAACTGATTTCTATGATGAACTACTTTCCAATTCGGGAGAAGGTACAATTACTTCATCAAGTTCTTCTTTCCTCCCACTCACTTCTTTCGAGAGAAACTCCTTCTCTAGAAAGGATCATTCTTATCAATGAATATCTTGCCTTCGGATCTCTGATAGAAGGTCTACCCAACAGTCTCCTTTGGGTATCCTATGAAGACACATTACTCCGATTTGGGTTCAAGCTTATCAGGTTGAAGCTTTTTCACATAAGCATCGCAGCCCCAAACTTTAAGAAACGACAACTTGGGTTTCTTGCCAAACCACAGTTCATATGGTGTCGTCTCAACGGATTTAGATGGTGCCCTATTTAACATGAATGCAGCCATCTCTAAAGCATAACCCAAAAATGATAGCGGTAAATCGGTAAGAGACATCATAGATCGCACCATATCTAATAAAATATGATTACGACGTTCGGACACACCATTACTGTCGTGGTTTTGTCACGGCAGATGTCCTAGAGAAAGGACTTAGTCGTGGAGCCATCGACGGGTTAGCTTGAAGGGGTTAAAGCGGACACAGGGACGCGACGCAAGAGAGTTTATACTAGTTCGGCCCCTTCAATGAAGGTAAAAGCCTACGTCTAGTTGTGATGGAATTGATGGGTGTTTCGATGACTAGGGAGCAAATAAGCTTCGCCTATGTCTCGAGTTGTTGTCTGTCCTTGAACCGCCGCCGGGTCGTCCCCTTATATACATGGGGACGCCCGTCGGTTTACAGAGTCCCGATACCGGCTCATAGATGCGTCCGGTTCGGTCTCCACTATTCCTAACTTATAACACAAGTTACATACCGACGCCGGTTTATAGCTATAGGCCTTAAACCGATTATGGGCCTTTAGCCCTCATCTGCCCTCATGGGCTTTTATCACACTCAACTACTGATGAAGTTAACCCGGCTTGTCCTGGCCGGTTTACGCCCAGTAGTAATATCCCCAACATTAGGCCCCAAATTGATTTGAACAGGTTCATGTCAATCCTTAGCAAAAATCTTCATCTTCAACATCTTCTTGTATTTTGTTGAACCGCCGTGATGTCATCTTCTCTGCTCGCGGTAGACCGGTGTGACGTCACTGGTTATAAAGAACCTTATCCTGTTAACAAGCCTGCGACAATTAAGGCCGCAGCTTTGTTTCCAAACCTCGCGGCTCCTTGATTCTCGCGCCTGACATATCCCTTTCTTTATAAATAGGACCGAAGGGTCATTTCCTTTCTCTTTCCCTCCGACCCCTTCTGCTTCATCTTCCTCGCGTCGCCCAGCTTCGGAGCTCCGCCGCCACCGTCGACCTCTGCATCAACCTTGGCCGCTGCATCAACCTGAGCACACCAGAGCATCGCGGCGACCTTCCGCTTCTTCCTCAGCTCCGGTAAATCTTCTTTCCTTTCCCCCGCAGATCTGTTCTAGGGTTTCCTCGTTCGTCGAAGTTCATCGAGACTCTGCGCTGTTCTTCCTTTGTTTCTTCTTTAGCCCATGAATAAAACTTCAAACCTGATGTATTCTCCGTAATGGCTTATCTTCTGTTACCAAAGCAAACCTTTATGCGCATAAAACACTGATCTGGTCCCTTGTGAATTGCTTTGAGATCAACCTTTTAGGTCTAAATCCTTTTATTTTCCTGTCTTACGGTAGATCCAAAATTTCACTGCGACCTTATGAAATCTGTTTTTACCTTCCTTAGTCATTCTTGCCTTAGATCTGTATCCTCTTTACCACATAGGCGGTTCACCTTTGAAAAAGCAATCTATCATATATCATTAGTCCCCTTGTTGAACCGCCGGGATGCTGTTGCTTCATAAACTCCGGTTTAGATAGATCTGCTTCCGGTTTAACATTGCACATATCAATGTACTTGTAGATTTCATCATGGCCAAGCAAGTGTATGAGTGCAATTGGGTCCCTTCTCGCGTCACAGAGGATCAACTGGACGATTTAGTCCTGATTGGCGCCTTGGGCAGCAAAGACACCATCCATTGGAGGGCTCCTGGCAAAGAATGCCCCCCCACACTCGAGAAGGAGAGGTTGTTGTTTTCGTAGACCACTTAGCCCGGGGTTTTAAACCGCCCGGTTCTAAATTCTACCGGGATGTTCTAGCTGATTTCCAACTCCATCCGCAAGACACTGGCCCCAACTCTGTTACAAATATGTGCCACTTCCAAGTGCTCTGTGAGGTGTTCTTTCAAGAGGAGCCCACAGTGGAATTATTCAGAGATCTTTTCCATCTAAACCGCCGTACTGAGTTTACTGATGGCTCTAATACGGAGTTGGGTGGCATGGCGATTCAAAAAAGGAAAGAGGTCACATACCCTCACGCCAAGCTGCACAGTCACCCCAAGGAGTGGAATCAGACATGGTTCTACTGCAAAGACACCTCCCCTGCTGGTGAGAATCCCTTGCCTGGCTTTCGTCCGGAGCGGCTCAGCAATACCCATCCTTTTCCTCAACGATTGACTGCCCAGGAGAGAAGCAAATATGCTCCTCAGCTGTCAAAGCTCAGAGCCTTTATGGCCAACGGTTTAACAGGGGTTGACCTTGCTCGCTGTTGGATATCATGGAGCATACTGCCCCTTAGTCAGCGCTCCGGTTTGATGTGCGAATATACTGATAGTGTGGATGACCCACTGCGACATTCAAGACTCCAGCTCTCCGGTGAAGAAATCACAGAGGCTGTGCGTAAGATACTGAATGAACCGGAGCACATCTGCGCTAGAACCGGCCTGCTTCCCTTCTGTGCCACCAACAAACCGCCAGCTGTAAGACTTTGATTTTTCTCTTTGCTGAATCTGTTATTGATATGTCTGGTCATTGTTTTTAATATCAGTGTCTGCATAACCAGGGCGATGATCCGTTTTGGAGCAAAAAGCTGCCGCAGGAGAAACCAGAGAAAACAGATAAACCGGAAAGAGCAACCCGGCAAAAAACTAAAGCTGTGAAGAAGACTGCCCACCGGAAAAGAACCACTGCATCTTCTAATCCGGCCCCTGATGACGAGGTGGATAATCCGGACTTTGAGGTAGAGCTTGACTCACTTGGTTTATTTTTCATGCATCTTATTGATGATGATATTTGTCAGGATGATGCCGAAGCCAGCCATGCGGATGTTGCAGAGGTAATTATTCTCTCTTCCGATTCAGAAACTTTGCCTTCACAAAAAATCCGTCAGGCAAACCGGAAAGTTAAATTTTCTCATCCTCTTGCTTATTTGGATCCTAAACTTCTTATGAAGACTCAACAACACGAAGCTCGCCGCACCACCCGGCACAGCGGCCAGGTAGTTACCTCCGCCGGTTTACCGAACAGTCCGGTTCGGAAACGTCATTCCGAGGTCTCTAATTCGCTTGTCAGTGCTTGTCCTAAAGCGGGCTGCTTTCGTCAACCTCTTAATCCGTCTGACTCCGATTATCAGGTTATTTCCCACTCATCTTCTGGCGAGTCGTCGGCTACTCAGCTCCCACCGCTCAAAACGGTGCTTGGGTAAGCTATATTTATTGTGATGTTTGCAGTATATTGCCTTAGAACATATGCTGTATTTAATTTTGTTATTCTTCTCAGGGCCAAACCTAGGCCGAGCAAGAAGGCCCGCCTGGATAAAGCGGCCGAAGAAGATGTCATTCTTGAACCAGGCACCACACCCAATCTTGAAGCGGCTATTCCTGAGGATATTCCCAATGATCCACCGCAGCCAGATGATGATCTTACTGCTGAGGAAATACCTACTGATACCTCAGGTCCTATCCATCAGCCACAGGTTCCCTCCGGGTTGAAAGCTCCACCGGTCCGCAAAACCTACTGACAAGCCAACAGCTCCAGTGCAAACCGGCGGTACCAATGATGATGAAGTTGTCATTACTGGCACTGGCCATACTGAGCCAAGCAATCCTGTCGCTTTATCCAAACATTCTGCCAAGGAAGAATTAGCTGCTTTTGGCAAAGGCAAGTGGAATGCTGATCTGACGGCTTACGCTGCTCTGAACGCCCAAGATATCCATTCCGGCTATCTGAACCGGCTGTATACCAGCCGTGACTATGAAGCCGGTCTGGTTAACATGATGAAGGATAAATATGAGGTAACTTCCATATGCTCCTTCCTGCTTGTATGCTTTCATTCTTGCTGACTCTCCTAGCCCCTAAGGGCCGATTTGAAATATTCTTTCAAACCGGGACTTAATAATGAATCTTGATGCTTTGAAATTTGCTGATGTAGTCCCCAAGGGCCGGTTCAACTTAGCGTAGTTAAACCGGTACTTTAAGTAATTGAAACTGCCGCATCAGAATACATATGATCAAATAGCCATTAGCCCCCAAGTGCCAAGTTGAATACTTGTATTGAGCTTGGGACTTTGTAAACAATTGAAAGATGAAGATCGAATATGCATTAGCCCCCAAGTGCCAAGTTGAATACTTGTATTGAGCTTGGGACTTTGTAAACAATTGAAAGATGAAGATCGAATATGCATTAGCCCCCAAGTGCTAAGCGCATAACTTGTTATGTGGTTGGTACTTGAATCCTTCTACCGATTTGTTGAAACATATATCTGTATGCCTGCAGGCGGAGCTGAAGGCGAAAGAAAGCCAAGTCATCGATCTAGAGAAAACCTGAAAACCCAACAGGCTGAAACCTCCAAGGCAAAAGAGGAATTGGCCAGTGCCTTAAGCGCCATGGAACAACTTAAGGAGAACTTCAAGAAGAAACGGGCGGATTGGGCCACTGAAAAGTCCGCTTTGATCAAACGAGCAGAGGATGCCGAGGCTGCACTAAAACCAGTGACGGATGAACTGACCAGCATAAAGCGGCACGTTCATGCCATGACCACTGCTATCTTTGGTAAGCCAGCTTGCCTTCTGAATTGGTTCTGCCTTCTTACAGAGTCGCCGGTTTATTAACCTTTTATGGTATTTCAGGGACACGCATTGGTCACTTGGGGTCAGATGTGCGGAAGAAATTGAAAGCCGCCTATACCTTGGTTGAACAATTGTATACTGGTGCCCAGCGGATCATCTGTACCGCGTCTCATAACAAACCGGCCCACTTTGATTCAAGATACTCTGATGAAACTGTCAGTGCTTCCTGCCCGGGTTGAAGAGCTGAAGAAATCTGCTGCTCGAACCGGTGCAATCAATGCCTTAATCCGGGCAAAAGCCTGGGTGCCGGATTTTGATCCTATTGAAGCGGCTCAGGGCTATCCCAGCTTTGAAGGAAGACGGGTCAGAATTTGGTGAAGCGGATCTGCGAGCCATAAACCGGGAGGTACGTCCGCTAGCTTGTCAACTGGCTGAGGAAGCAGATTTGTCTCATTATCAAGCCCAATATGACAGCCAGAACAAGCGAATAGCTGCACCAATCCATGAATCGGAAAACCTGATCCCTCCAATCCGTAAGCATACTTACGCTCCCGATATTGACCCGTCTTTCGCTAATCCATGACGAAGCTGTTTTTCAAGCATTGATGGGAATCGACTGGACAACTGTGGATTTCCAGCCACTGGGTAGAGAAACGGAAGCTGAAGCGGCGCAGGATGACCCACAACCATCAGGCCAGGCTGGTGGCCAAGCTTAAACCGGAAGCCGGTTTTAAAACTGTCTCTCCTTTGTGAAAAACAATTATGTTATTATGGGCACCATGTTGCCTTGTAATAGGCTAGCTGATACCTTTGATGTTGATATGCCTTCGTGCATAACTTGTTCTTCCTGTGGTAATGAACTTTCCAAAATACTTTCTGAAATAAGAAATTCGTCAAGTGCCACCGCGGTTGTACCGTCAGGCGGAATATGATGTTTGTATATATAAAGTCAAAACATCCAAAACAAAATTTTAAGTATATGATCAAAAAATTTTGAGATACATAATACCTGCCACCATTGAGTGTGAAGTTGGCTTGGCCAACCTTGAAGCGGAGCTTTTGCAAACCCACACTGTTGGAGGAAATAACAACTCCTGTATATGTATGACACTGGTTACCATGTAAACCGTGCCGGGTTATAATGAACACCGTGTTACTCCATAAGAGGATGTTAACAACAAGGATCAAACCGGACAAATAGTCTCCGGATTGACGTGAACTGTGTTCCGTCAATTGATTGGTTAAAAAACTTTGTCGGTTTAAAGAACACAATAAAAAGCAAAAAAAACCCTTCAAAGAAAAGTATGAAGCAAAAGCAACGACAAAAACGTTTGCCAAAAAAGATTTATTTAAGCTGATCAAATGGCGTAACCATGGCCAAACACGACCAAGCTCCCGTTAGGTGTAACTATGGTTCTAGTTAGCCAGGTCCCCAAGTGATTCTTGTGGCATTTATGCCGACCAAATGGCGTGGTCATGGTTCGGGTTCGACCAAGCCCCCAAGTGATTCTGTGGCCTTAGGCCGATCAAGAGGCATGACTGGTTCAGACATGACCAAGTCCCCAAGTGATCTGGTGGCTTTCGCCTATCAAGAGGCATGGTATTGGTTCGGACACGACCAATCCTCCAAGTGATATAACACGATGCTTTTAGCAAAGCGAACTCAAGGGGTAAACCGGAGGCCGCTTTAGAGCAACTCCGTGTAACCTCACATGATGTAAAAGAACAGATACCCCGCTTTAGCTGAGGTTCCGGTTTATTATATTAATCATAATATATACATTGTATGTACATAAGTATAGCCAATGGCTCAGGTATAGTAAGGCCGAAGATGAGCTATATTCCACGGCCTGTTAGTCTCCTTCCTCTGATGTACGTGAGTCCTTATGCTCTCGAATATCGATCAGATAGTACGACCCGTTGTGCAGATTCTTGCTGACCACGAAAGGCCCCTCCCAAGGTGGGGATAGCTTATGCATATCAGTCTGATCTTGGATGAGCCGAAGCACCAAATCTCCTTCCTGAAAGGCTCTGGTTCTGACTCGGCGACTGTGATAACGACGAAGATCCTGCTGGTAAATCGCCGATCGCGGGCTGGCTGCGATGTCACGCTCTTCATCCAACCGGTCCAAAGCATCTTGCCGTGCTGTCTCGTTGTCCGCTTCAACATAAGCCGTGACACGAGGTGAGTCATGACGGATATCGCTGGGGAGAACCGCCTCCGCTCCATAAACCATGAAGAACGGTGTGTATCCTGTTGATCTGTTGGGTGTTGTATTGATGCTCCATAACACAGATGGTAATTCTTCTACCCAACAACCCGGCGTTCTCTGCAAAGGAACCATGAGCCGGGGCTTGATGCCTCTCAAGATCTCTTGATTAGCTCTTTCTGCTTGACCATTGGACTGTGGATGTGCCACTGATGAAACGTCGAGCCGGATGTGCTCCCGTTCGCAGAACTCCTTCATAGCACCTTTGGAAATTGGTACCATTATCTGTGATAATACTGTGTGGAAAGCCAAACCGGAAAATCACCTTTTTGATGAACTGAACCGCCGTGGCCGCATCACACTTGCTAACAGGTTCTGCCTCCACCCACTTTGTAAACTTGTCACCGCCACCAGGAGGTGGGTCTTCTTATCTTTGGACCTTTTGAAAGGCCCAACCATATCCAGCCCCCAAGTCGCAAACGGCCAAGTAATTGGAATCATCCTCAATTCTTGAGCCGGTACATGAGCACGTCTTGAAAACCTTTGGCAACCATCACATCGTCTGACCAGATCCTTCGCATCAGCATGAGCAGTTAACCAATAGAAACCATGGCGAAACGCTTTAGCCACCAGAGACTTTGAACCGGTGGTGACCACAATCTCCTTCGTGGATCTCACGCAAAATTTCACGGCCTTCTTCAGGAGACACGCAACGTTGAAAAGCTCCTGATACACTGCAATGATGCAACTCACCGTTGATGACAGCCATGGACTTGGATCGCCGGATTATCTGCCGGGCCAGAATCTCATCTTCTGGCAACTCGCCCCGGTTCTTGTACGCCAGATAAGGAAGCGTCCAATCCGGAATAACATGAAGAACTGCCACCAATTGAGCCTCCGGATCAGGAATGGCCAAATCCTCTTCACCAGGGATCTTCACCGACGGGTTGTGCAGCACATCCAGAAAAACATTGGGTGGGACCGGTTTGCGCTGAGAGCCCAGCCGGCTTAAAGCGTCCGCCGCTTCATTTTTCCGCCGGTCCACGTGGTCCACCTGATAGCCTCTGAAATAACCTGCAACAATATCCACCTCACGACGATATGCTGCCATGAGTGGGTCCTTGGAGTCCCAAGTGCCAGACACTTGCTGAGCCACAAGGTCCGAATCACCGAAGCACTTAACTCGACTTAGATTCATCTCCTTAGCCATCCGAGACCATGGAGCAAGGCTTCATACTCAGCTGCATTGTTAGTACAAGGGAACATTAAACGGAGAACATAACAAAACTTATCACCTCGTGGGGAAGTTAATACGACTCCAGCCCCCGAGCCTTCCAACTGCCTGGATCCGTCAAAATGGATGGTCCAATACGTATGATCCGGCTTTTCTTCAGGTGCTTGCATTTCCGTCCAATCATTGATGAAATCAACAAGTGCTTGAGACTTAATCGCTGTCCGAGGCACATATTTCAAACCGTACGGCCCCAGCTCTATAGGCCCACTTTGCAATCCGGCCAGTTGCTTCCCGGTTCTGGATGATATCTCCCAAAGGAGCAGAACTGACCACCGTAATTGGGTGCCCTTGGAAGTATTGCTTTAAGCTTCCGGCTTGCCATAAAAACTCCGTACACCAGCTTCTGCCAATGCGGATACCTTTGCTTGGACTCAATGAGTACCTCGCTGATATAATAGACCGGACGTTGAACCGGATGCTCCTTACCTGCCTCCTTTCGCTCCACCACAATAGCCACGCTGACCGCACGAGCATTAGCAGCAACATATAGCAGTAACGGCTCCTTGTCAATGGGAGCGGCGAGCACAGGCGGATTG
>NC_053025.1:168106592-168138294 GCF_003073215.2 Triticum urartu
GTTGAGTTTGCTTTCGAGGATCCAGTCAACTCTGACAACTTTGCAGGCAAGATGATCATACCCTCGAAATCACTACTATCTTTGCTTTGCTAGATGCTTGCTCTTTTGCTATGCCAATGCTACGATGCCTACCACTTGCTTTCAAGCCTCCCAAATTGCCATGTCAAACCTCTAACCCTCCATGTCCTAGCAAACCGTTTATTGGCTGTGTTACCGCTTTGCTCAGCCCCTCTTATAGCGTTGCTAGTTGCAGGTGAAGATTGGAGACCGTTCCTTGTTGGAACATTATTTACTTTCGGGATATCATTATACTGCCATGTTATCTTAATGCATCGATATACTTGGTAAAGGGTGGAAGGCTCAGCCTCTCGCCTAGTGTTTTGTTCCACTCTTGCCGCCCTAGTTTCCATCATATCGGTGTTATGTTCCCAGATTTTGCGTTCCTTACGCGGTTGGGTTATAATGGGAACCCCTTGATAGTTCGCCTTGATTAAAGCTTTTCCAGCAATGCCCAACCTTGGTCTTACCATTTTCCACCTAGCCTCTTTTTCCCTTGGGTTTCCGGAGCCCGAGGGTCATCTTATTTTAAACCCCCCCGGGCTAGTGCTCCTCTGAGTGTTGGTCCAACCGAGCGATGTCCGGGGCTACCAGGGGCAACTCTGGGCTGGCCTACCCGACGTCTGGCTCAACTGAGTGTGCCCTGAGAACGAGATATGTGCAGCTCCTATCGGGATTTGTCGGCACATTCGGGCGGTGTTGCTGGTCTTGTTTTAACCTGTCGAAGTGTCTTGAAGAACCGAGATACCGAGCCTGATTGGAACGTCTCGAGAGGAGTTCTATTCCTTCGTTGACCGTGAGAGCTTGTCATGGGCTAAGTTGGGACTCCCCTGCAGGGATTTGAACTTTCAAAAGCCGTGCCCGCGGTTATGGGCAGATGGGAATTTGTTAATGTCCGGTTGTAGATAACTTGAACCTTAACTTAATTAAAATGAATCAACAGTGTGAGTTACCGTGATGGGCTCTTCTCGGCGGAGTCCGGGAAGTGAACACGGTGTTGGAGTAATGCTTGCGCGGGTTGCCCTCTATTCTCTCGCTCGCGCTTTGCCTCCTCTTCTTGCTCTCTTTTGCGAACAGGATAGCCACCATATTTGCTAGTCGCTTGCTGCAGCTCCACATATTTACCTTGCCTTACCTATAAGCTTAAATAGTCTTGATCGCGAGGGTACGAGATTGCTGAGTCCCTGTGGCTCACATATTACTATTACACCAGATGCAGGGCCTGATGGTTCCGCTCCAGGTGACGCGCTTGAGCTCAAGTGGGAGTTCGACGAGGACTCTCAACGATACTATGTTTCCTTTCCTGATGATCAGTAGTGGCGCCCAGTTGGGGGTGATCGGGACCGTGTCGCATGTTGGGTTATCTTTTATTTTGGTGCCATAGTCGGGCCATGAGTGTTTGAATGATGTAATGTTATTTATGTACTTGATTGACGTGGCGAGTGTAAGCCAACTATGTTATCTCCCCTTTTATTATCTATATATTACATGGGATGTTGTGATGATTTCCTAACTTGCGACATTGCTTTCAATGCGGTTATGCCTCTAAGTCGTACCTCGACACGTGGGAGATATAGCTGCATCGAGGGCGTTACAAGTTGGTAATCAGAGCCTTCCCCGACCTTAGGAGCCCCCACTGATTGATCGTTTTAGCAGCCAAGTTGTGTCTAGAAAAAATGTTTTGAGTCATTTAGGAATTATATATCGGAGAGTTTAGGAATTCTTTTTACTTCCCAGTCTCCTCATCGCTCTGGTAAGGCATCCTGACGTAGAGTTTTGACTCTTCTCTTCTCAAATTTCACTAATTTTTTTTTAGGATCACGCGGGTATCTTGGAATCGTTCCGATGGTTTTATGAAGAGAACATTGTCTTGGTGCCTCCTGTCAGGGGTTTTGTGGAAGTGTCCCGGGGAGTTGAGCTCTGAGGTGTTGCCGTCATAATTTTATCGTTGCAGTTTTGGAATACCTGAGTTTAGTACGCCGAGATCGAAAATCTCTTTTATTCAGTTCGTTGGTGAGATAACCTCGACGCCACCCAGTACTGGGGCGGGAGTTCGGGAGTATCGCCATAACTTGTATAACGGGTGCTTTTTGAAGGTTGAGGTAGATGGTTTCCGAAGTTTTTCTCGGTTATGTGTTGAAGGATGGATACAGCTGGATGTAGGATTTGCTAGATTTGGGTGAGATATTATGCTTCCCCTGTATCCCCAACACCTGATTGCATAACCGGAAAGGTTCGGGAGTTTCATAGGTGGAATTCTTGTAGCTCTAGTTCTTCTTCCACGGATATTTGGTTTGAGATTGGGATTTCTTACCGAGTATTCGTTCTTGATCCGTACCTTATTGATTTATTCTCTACCTAAATTCTAAGTGGCTTCTCAATTTATGGATATGTGACCATTTCAAGAGGAATGCATTCATTCATTTTGTTCGGATGTGAAGACTTTATGTTGCAATTTTCATTCCGTTGGATTCAGCTTCATTTTATCTGTCAATGTGCTAACGGTGGTCAACCTCTTCAGGATGGCTCCCGCTAAGAGCACCAATCAGAATCAGAATCAAGATCCGCCACCACCTCCACCTCCTCCGGAGGCATGGCAAGCTGTGATGGCCGCAACCAATGCAAACACACAGTTGATCATGAAAATTCTCCAAGAGCGCAATCAAGGCAACCAAGGGAACCAAGGCAACAATCAGAATCACTTTGCTACACTCAACCAGTTCCTTGCTAACGGGCCAAAGACTTTCAGCAATTGTGTTGAGGCAACTGATGCTGACGATTGGCTCGTGGATCTGTGCAAGAATTTCGAGTGCAGTAACGTCAGGCCGGAGGACTTCGTCAAGTTCGCTTCCTTCCAACTCAATGATCAAGCTGCAGAATGGTTCCAACAGTACAAGGATTCCAGAGGTGGGCGTGTTATTACCTGTGATGAATTTCGTCAAGATTTCAGCGCTCACCATATCCCTCAGAGCGTGGTTGAAAGCAAGCGTGAGGAATTCCGCAACCTGAAGCAAGGCTCTTTGTCTGTCTATGACTACAACAAGTTGTTCCAGAAGCTCGCCCGCTTTTCCAAGCAGGATGTCCCTGATGAGAAGAGCATGATATACCAGTTCAGGGATGGTCTCAGAGAAGAAATTCAGCTAGCTCTTATTCTCTTTGAGCCCTTGAGGTACGATGAGTTCTACAACATGGCATTGAAGCAAGAGGCCGCTCAACTGAGGTGTGATGCTTCCAAGAAGCGAGTCAGAGATGCTACCCCTTCTTCCTCCACTCAAGTGGCCAAGCAGCAGAAGTATTGGCTTCCTCCTCCTCCGTTCCGTCAGCCGTATCAGCAGAAGAGAAAATGTGGCAGTGGATCTTCCCACCCACCCAACCCTGGCTTTCAGAACAAGACTTTGTCTCAAGCTCCAAGATCGAGTGCTCCGTATCACCGTCCGCTTTCAGAGGTCACGTGCAACAAGTGCCAACAGAAGGGTCACTATGCCAACAAGTGTCTCAACCCGAGGCGTCTTCCTCCTCCTCCTCCTGTGAGATCGGCAAGTACAGCTGTGGTCAAGCATAACACCAAGCCCGCCAAGGTCAACTTGATGAATGCAGCTCAGGCAGAGGACTCGTCAGATGTCATCATGGGTAACCTTCCTGTTAGCGATATTCTTGCCAAAGTTCTTTTTGACACTGGTGCATCGCATTGTTTCATCTCGAGACCATTTGTTTCTAAGCATGAGTTGCCTTTACAAGATTTGCCTAGACAGTTATCTATTGTTTCTCCGGGTAAATTCATGAATGCAAGCGCTATGGCCCCGGATGTTACTATCTCGTTGGGCGATTACAAGTTTCTCTCTTCTTCTTCGGTGGTTCTTGGTAACTCGGATATTGATCTTATTCTCGGAATGGATTGGCTTTCTAAGCACAAGGCACATCTTGACTGTGCAGCCAGGCAGATTAAATTGACTCATTCGTGTGAGGATGTAATTGTCTTTGCCGCTCGTGATGATACCATCCGTCTGTTTTCTCTCAATGAGAAGGGTGAACTGGATGCTATCTCGCAAATTCCAGTCATTTGCAAATATCATGACGTCTTTCCAGAAGAGCTTCCAGGAATGCCTCTGTACCGGCCAGTTGAATTCGTTATTGATCTTGAGCCTGGCACGGAACCAGTGTGCAAGCGTCCTTACAAGCTCGGACCTGAAGAGTTGAAGGACCTGAAGAAGCAACTCGATATTCAAGAGAGAATGGGTCTCATCCGGCCTAGTTCTTCTCCGTGGGGTTGTGGTGTTCTTTTTGTGAAGAAGAAGGATGGAACGGACCGACTTTGTGTTGATTACCGTCCATTGAACAATAAGACCATCAAGAACAAATACCCACTTCCCAACATCAACGAGCTGTTCGAACAACTCAAAGGTGCCCAAGTATTCTCCAAGCTTGATCTCCGTATGGGTTATCATCAGATTCGAATCCGTGAGCAAGATATTCCCAAGACGGCCTTCAGGACAAGCTATGGTTCATATGAGTACACTATCATGTCTTTTGGCCTCATCAACGCTCCTCCGACTTTCTCTCGCATGATGAACTTCATCTTCAACGCCTACACCAATGACTTCGTTTTGGTCTATCTCGACGACATTCTGGTTTTCTCGAAGAACAAGGAAGATCATGCCAAGCACTTGCGTTTGGTACTCGATAAGTTGAGGGAACACCAGTTCTACGCCAAGTTCTCCAAGTGCGAATTTGGGCTCGATGAGGTTATTTATCTTGGTCATATCATCTCTGCCAAGGGCATTGCCGTGAATCCTGAGAAGGTGTCTGCAATTGTGAATTGGGAACCTCCTCAGAACGTGAAGCAACTCCGTAGCTTCCTCGGTCTCGCAAGCTATTGCCGAAGATTCGTTGAAAACTTTTCTAAGATCGCGAAGCCTCTCTCAAATCTTCTTCAGAAGCACATCAAGTACGTTTGGTCTCCGGAGTGTGACATTACTTTCAACACTTTGAAAGAGAAATTGGTCACTGCTCCAGTTCTGACTCCGCCTGATGAATCCAAGCCGTACAAGGTCTTTTGTGATGCCTCTCTCCAAGGTCTTGGCACAGTGTTGATGCAAGAGAAGAAAGTTGTTGCTTATACCTCTCGCCAGTTGAAGCCCAATGAGAAGAACTACCCCACTCATGATCTCGAGTTGGCGGCAGTTGTGCATGCTCTTTTGACTTGGAGACATCTCTTATTGGGAAGAAAAGTGGACATTTTCACTAATCACAAGAGTCTCAAGTACATCTTCACTCAGCCTAATCTCAACCTCAGGCAAACTCGATGGGTCGAAATGATTCAAGAGTATAATCCGAGTATCGAGTATACTCCAGACAAGGCCAATGTGATTGCTGATGCATTGAGCAGGAAAGCTTATTGCAACAGCCTGATTCTTAAGCCTTACCAACCCGAGCTTTGTGAAGCTTTCCGCAAACTTAATCTGCAAGTTGTTCCTCAAGGTTTCCTCGCCAACCTTCAAGTCTCTCCTACCTTGGAAGACCAGATTCGCCAAGCCCAGCTTCTTGATGCTATGGTGAAAAAGGTGAAGATTGGGATTGCCAAGAGTCAACCCAAGTACAAGTGCTACCGCCTTGATGACAAGGATACTCTCTTCTTCGAGGATCGTATTGTTGTGCCCAAAGGTGAACTTCGTAAAGTGACCATGAACGAGGCTCACAATTCTCCCCTCTCCATCCACCCTGGGAGCACGAAGATGTATCAGGACCTCAAGCAGACTTATTGGTGGACTCGAATGAAGCGCGAGATTGCTCAATTCGTGGATGAGTGTGATGTTTGCAGAAGAGTGAAGGCAGAACACCAAAGGCCAGCTGGTCTCCTCCAACCTCTTGCCATTCCAGAATGGAAGTTTGACCACATTGAGATGGACTTTGTGACTGGGTTTCCAAAATCCAAGCGTGGCAATGATACTATATTCGTTGTCATCGACAAACTCACCAAAGTGGCTCACTTTCTGCCTATCAAAGAGTCAATCACTGTAGCTCAATTGGTGGAACTCTATACCTCTCGGATTGTCTCTCTGCACGGTATTCCTCAAGTGATCTCTTCAGACCGTGGCAGCATCTTTACCTCCAAGTTTTGGGATTCTTTTCAGAAGGCCATGGGCACCAACATCCGCTTCAGCACAGCTTTCCATCCTCAAACTAGCGGTCAAGTCGAGCGTGTCAATCAGATTCTTGAAGATATGCTCAGGGCTTGTGTGATCTCCTTCGGCATGAAGTGGGAGTATTGTCTTCCTTATGCTGAATTCTCCTACAACAATAGTTTCCAAGCAAGTTTGGGCAAGGCCCCATTTGAAATTCTGTATGGCAGGAAGTGCCGTACCCCTCTCAGCTGGTCTGAAACCGGTGAACGTCAGCTTTTGGGTAATGACTTAATCACAGAGGCAGAGGAAATGTGCAAAGTCATTCGAGATAACCTCAAAGCAGCCCAATCCCGCCAGAAGAGCTACTATTATAGTAAGCACCATGATTTGGCTTTCGAGATCGGAGATCATGTTTACCTCCGCGTCTCTCCTATGAAAGGTACTCGTCGCTTCGGTATCAAAGGGAAGCTTGCCCCCAGATACGTGGGACCTTTCAAGATCGTCAGCAAGAGAGGCGACCTCGCCTATCAACTCGAGCTTCCTCCAAACTTTGCAAATGTTCATGACGTGTTCCATGTCTCTCAGCTCCGAAAGTGCTTCAAGACTCCTGACCGCACCGTCAACTTCGAGGACATTGAGCTCCAAGAAGATCTCTCCTATCGTGAGCACCCCGTTGCTATTCTTGAAGAGACTGAATGCAAGACTCGCAACAAGTCAATCAAATTCCTCAAAGTCAAGTGGTCACACCATTCCGACCGTGAAGCTACCTGGGAACACGAGGATCACCTCCGTTCTGAGTACCCGGCGTTCTTTCAGTCCTAGATCTCGGGACAAGATCCTTTCATAGTGGTGGAGTGTTGTAACACCCCGGATGTAACTTTCCCAATTTGTACTCCAACTCTTGCCGTTTCCGGCGTTAAGTTATTTTATTTTCTCGGGTTCGGGTTTTGTCTCCATGTGTTGTTGTCGTTGTCATGCATCTCATATCATGTCATCATGTGCATTGCTTTTGCATACGTGTTCATCTCATGCATCCGAGCTTTTTCCCCGTTGTCCGTTTTGCATTCCGGCGCTTCGTTCTCCTCCGGTGGTCATTTCTACCTTTCTTTCGTGTGTGGGGATTAAACATTTCCGGATTGGACCGAGACTTGCCAAGCGGCCTTGGTTTACTACCGGTAGACCGCCTGTCAAGTTTCGTACCATTTGGACTTCGTTTGATACTCCAACGGTCAACCGAGGGACCGAAAAGGCCTCGTGTGTGTTGCAGCCCAACACCCCTCCAATTTGGCCCAAAACCCACCAAAACCTGCTCCATCATCTAGAGCGTTCGATCACGATCGCGTGGCCGAAAAACGCACCTCATTTGGCCTCTCCTAGCTCCTCCTATGCCTATTTAAAGACCACTCCCCGAAAATTTCGGGCAAACCCTAGATCTCTCTCCCTCGCGCGCCGGACAATTCCTCCCGCGCCGACGGACATGTCCGGCTAGCCCCGCCACCACCACGTGTCGCCCACTGGTTGGCCGCGCAGCCCCCCCACTTCCCCGTCCGCCGCCGGCCCGGGAGGCCCAGGAGGGGCCCTTGAGGCCCGAACGCCGCGCCCCGCCGCCCGGCTGTCGACCGCCGCCGCCGACGCGTGTTCCCCGCGCCCGGCCGCCACTCCGCCGCCCGGCGCCGTCTCCGGCGAGCTCCGACGCCCGGTGACCTCAACCACCGCCGCCCCAAGGCCGTGATGCCGCACCTCCCTCCGGCGGAAGCCGCGCCGCCGCACTTCCCCGCGGCCGGACCCGCCTCCTCCGGCCACCGCCTCGCCTCCCCCCTCCGGCGTCGTCCTCCTCCCCGACGAAGCTCCGGCGAACAGGTCTCCGGCGAACCTCGTAACCCACGCTGGATCTGGATCTGGTTATTCTCACGGTTGACTTTTTGCCCGAAACCCTAGGTCATGTTGCCCTGTTCATCGTGCCGTAACTTTACATCCGTAACTCCATTTCGCGCATATAGCATATCAAAATGTTCGTCTCAAAGAGCGCATCATTTCATTCCATTGCATCATTTTTATTTCAGTTCATCTTGATTCCCGAAATGCTGTTAGAAGATGGCTACTTGAGATAATTGTCAGATCTACTGCTCCATTTAGATATTTGTCATTTTTGCCATGATTATTGTGTGCATGATATGCCCATGAGCTCTACATATGTTTTGTTAAGGGTTTTGCCATCTTTCCAGAGGTGCAACCCATGTATTTTTGTGATGTGTGTGGTGACTAGTACAAGCTTGCAAAGTGAGGCACTTGGTAATGCTGATTTCAGGGACTTAGCATTTCCACTAAGTCCTTGAGCTGTTTATCTCATATGGCCATATGTTCATGTTGTTTCCTAGTGATCCGTGCCTCTTTCGAGGATGATCAGTAAGGATGTTTTGTTAATCTTGTAGTGCTCTATCCATCCATGTCTTTGTTTGAAATTATGGAGCATCCTAACTTGAGTCAATCAAGCTCTACTTTTGCTACTTCATGACTCTGGGCAGATTGTCTACTTGTTAGCGATTTTGCCGGTGATGTTGTAGTTGATCCGTGCATGCTATGCTATTGTTCTTGACATGTCTAGCTTGAATTTTGTGTATTCTTGATGGGTGTATGCTTATATTGTCATGACTTGCTCTGTAGTGAGTGCATCGAGCTCGTAAACATGCCTACTTGATATCTGTTTTCAGCATGCTCCAGTTTTCCTAAGTCTGTGAACTGATTATGTTTTTTCCATGTTCACATGCTTGCAATTGCATTTTCTGATCCTTTTTGGCTCAAGGTCACTAAGGGAGTTTTGTTAAGCTCTTTGAGTAGCTCCATGCCATGCATTACTTTACTATGTTCAGGTCCTGTAGCATGTAGTTTTGTTGCTCCGAAGAGTGCTATCTGATCTGAAATTCCAGACAAGTGTTAATTTCACCAAGTCTGAAATCTGTTTGCCATATGCATTTTTGCCATGCTTGTTTGAACCTGTTAATGGATGAATTGGCCGTATCTCAGTGCTAGACTTTTGTTAAGCATCATGAATGCATCCCTTCCATGTATTTTTATGCCATGTTTGAGTGCTGTAGCATATTCATCTCGTTGCATTTAGATGGCTACTTGCTGTAAATCACAGAACGTGGTCATATTTGAATCGCTTGCCATTTCCAAACCGTAACTCCGATTCCGGCGTTCTTTATATCGTTTTCAAGCGATTTCATCTCATCTTTCCAGTGGCACACTTGGATTCCCAATTTGAGTCCAGGTTCATGCGTTCCTTGTCAAATCTTGCATATGCATCCCGCATAGCATATCATCTTTGCATCATATTGTTTGAGCTTTGCACGTGGTTGATTGTGTTTCGTTTGCTTGTTTGTCTTGTTTGGGTAGAGCCGGGAGACGAGTTCGCTAACGAGGAGCCCGTTGAGTTTGCTTTCGAGGATCCAGTCAACTGTGACAACTTTGCAGGCAAGATGATCATACCCTCGAAATCACTACTATCTTTGCTTTGCTAGATGCTCACTCTTTTGCTATGCCAATGCTACGATGCCTACCACTTGCTTTCAAGCCTCCCAAATTGCCATGTCAAACCTCTAACCCTCCATGTCCTAGCAAACCGTTTATTGGCTGTGTTACCGCTTTGCTCAGCCCCTCTTATAGCGTTGCTAGTTGCAGGTGAAGATTGGAGACCGTTCCTTGTTGGAACATTATTTACTTTCGGGATATCATTATACTGCCATGTTATCTTAATGCATCGATATACTTGGTAAAGGGTGGAAGGCTCAGCCTCTCGCCTAGTGTTTTGTTCCACTCTTGCCGCCCTAGTTTCCATCATATCGGTGTTATGTTCCCGGATTTTGCGTTCCTTACGCGGTTCGGTTATAATGGGAACCCCTTGATAGTTCGCCTTGATTAAAGCTTTTCCAGCAATGCCCAACCTTGGTCTTACCATTTGCCACCTAGCCTCTTTTTCCCTTGGGTTTCCGGAGCCCGAGGGTCATCTTATTTTAAACCCCCCCGGGCCAGTGCTCCTTTGAGTGTTGGTCCAACCGAGCGATGTCCCAGGCTACCAGGGGCAACTCTGGGCTGGCCTACCCGACGTCTGGCTCATCTGAGTGTGCCCTGAGAACGAGATATGTGCAGCTCCTATCGGAATTTGTCGGCACATTCGGGCGGTGTTGCTGGTCTTGTTTTAACCTGTCGAAGTGTCTTGAAGAACCGAGATACCGAGCCTGATCGGAACGTCTCGGGAGGAGGTCTATTCCTTCATTGACCGTGAGAGCTTGTCATGGGCTAAGTTGGGACTCCCCTGCAGGGATTTGAACTTTCAAAAGCCGTGCCCGCGGTTATGGGCAGATGGGAATTTGTTAATGTCCGATTGTAGATAACTTGAACCTTAACTTAATTAAAATGAATCAACAGCGTGAGTTACCGTGATGGTCTCTTCTCGGCGGAGTCCGGGAAGTGAACACGGTGTTGGAGTAATGCTTGCGCAGGTTGCCCTCTAGTCTCTCGCTCACGCTTTGCCTCCTCTTCTCGCTCTCTTTTGCGAACAGGATAGCCACCATATTTGCTAGTCGCTTGCTGCAGCTCCACATATTTACCTTGCCTTACCTATAAGCTTAAATAGTCTTGATCGCGAGGGTACAAGATTGCTGAGTCCCTGTGGCTCACAGATTACTATTACACCAGATGCAGGGCCTGATGATTCCGCTCTAGGTGATGCGCTTGAGCTCAAGTGGGAGTTCGACGAGGACTCTCAATGATACTATGTTTCCTTTCTTGATGATCAGTAGTGGTGCCCAGTTGGGGGTGATCGGGACCGTGTCGCATGTTGGGTTATCTTTTATTTTGGCGCCGTAGTCGGGCCATGAGTGTTTGAATGATGTAATGTTATTTATGTACTTGATTGACGTGGCGAGTGTAAGCCAACTATGTTATCTCCCGTTTTATTATCTATATATTACATGGGATGTTGTGATGATTGCCTAACTTGCGACATTGCTTTTAATGCGGTTATGCCTCTAAGTCGTGCCTTGACACATGGGAGATATAGCCGCATTAGATAGCATGCCAAGTTTCATGAATTTCAGACGAGTTTTGGATTTAATCGAATTTAAGAACCAGGCATCTCAATGTTTTGCCGGCAATCAACGGTGCCCTGGTGTTTGAAATTCATTCTCATTTCTTGCATGAGACCTAACCATGCACCCAAGGACACATATTTGATTTTGTACCAATTTATATGCATTAGAGCATATGCCAGGTTTTCAAATTCGAATTATGCACATAAATGCATTGAAAACTCAGATAATGCATAAAAATGTCCAAACGAACCCCAAAAATCACAAAAATTCACACAACACTCCTGTTGTTCTATGTTGACACGAAGAAAAAATTTGAAAGCAATAAGAGGCAATGGATATCGTTTCGTCCCCAAAGGTGGGACGTTCCCTACCGAAAACCATCATGCTTGTTGTGAGAAGCTCCGGTTTGTGAGAAGCATATACCCAAACCTGCCCCAAATGGGAAAAATTTGTACACGGCATGTTGATGCCGCTCCATGATAGCATGCCAAGTTTCATGAATTTCAGACGAGTTTTGGATTTACTAGAATTTAAAAACCAGGCATCTCAATGTTTTGCCGGCAATCAACGGTGCCCTGGTGTTTGAAATTCATTCCCATTTCTTGCATGGGACCTAAGCATGCACCCAAGGACACATATTTGATTTTTCAACCAATTTATATGCACTGGAGCATGTGCATGTAGTTCAAATTTGAATTATGCACATAAATGCATTGAAAACTCAGTTAATGCATAAAAATGTCCAAACGAACCCCGAAAAATCACAAAAATTCACACAACACTCCTGTTGTTCTATGTTGACACGAGAAAAAATTGAAATCAATAAGAGGCAATGGATATCGTTTCGTCCCCAAAGGAGGGACGTTCCCTACCGAAAACCATCATGCTTGTTGTGAGAAGCTCCGGTTGTGAGAAGCATATACCCAAACCTGCCCCAAATGGGACAAAATTTGTACCACGGCATGTTGATGCATGCCGCTCCATGAGAGCATGCCAAGTTTCACGAATTTTAGACGAGTTTTGGATTTACTAGAATTTGAAAACCAGGCACCTCAATGTTTTGTCGGCAATCAACGGTGCCCTGGTGTTTGAAATTCATTTTCATTTCTTGCATGGGACCTATGCATGCGCCCAAGACACAAATTTGATTTTTCAACCAATTTATATGCACTGGAGCATGTGCATGTAGATCATATTTGAATTATGAACATAAATGCATTGAAAACCCAGTTAATGCATAAACATGTCCAAACGAACACCGAAAAATCACAAAAATTCACACAACAATCCTGTTGTTCTTTTTTGACAAGAAAAAAAATTGAAAGCAATAAGAGGTAATGGATATCGTTTCATCCCCGAAGGTGGGACGTTCCCTACCGAAAACCATCACGCTTGTTGTGAGAAGCTCTGGTTCGTGAGAAGCATATACCCAAACCTTCCCCAAATGGGACAAAATTTGTACCAAGACATGTTGATGCTGCTCCGTGATAGCATGCCCAGTTTCATGAATTTCAGACGAGTTTTGGATTTACTAGAATTTAAAAACCAGGCATCTCAATGTTTTGCCGGCAATCAACGGTGCCCTGGTGTTTAAATTCATTCCCATTTCTTGCATGGGACTTAAGCATGCACCCAAGTACACAATTTGATTTTTCAACCAATTTATATGCACTGGAGCATGTGCATGTAGTTCAAATTTGAATTATGCACATAGATGCATTGGAAACTTAGTTAATGCATAAAAATGTCCAAACGAACCCCGAAAAATCACAAAAATTCACACAACACTCCTGTTGTTGTATGTTGACACGATAAAAAAATTGAAAGCAACAAGAGGCAATGTATATCGTTTGGTCCCCAAAGGTGGGACATTCCCTACCGAAGACCATCATAATTGTTGTGAGAATCTCCGGTTTGTGAGAAACATATACCCAAACCTTCCCCAAATGGGACAAAATTTCTACTACGGCATGATGATGCCGCACCATGATAGCATGCGATGTCTCATGAATTTCAGACGAGTTTCGGATTTACAAGAATTAAAAACCAGGCATCTCAATGTTTTGCCGGCAATCAACGGTGCCCTGGGGTTTGAAATTCATTCCCATTTCTTGCATGGGACCTAATCATGCACCCTAGGACACAAATTTGATTTTTCAACCAATTTATATTTACTGCAGCATGTGCATGTAATTCAAATTTGAATTTTGCATGTAAATGCATTGAAAACTCAGTTAATCCATAAAAATGTCCAAACGAACCTCGAAAAATCACAAAAATTCACACAACACTCCTGTTGTTCTATGTTGACATGAGAAAAAATTAGAAAGCAATAAGAGGCAATGGATATCGTTTTGTCCCCAAAGGTGGCACGTTCCCTACCAAAAACCATCATGCTTGTTGCAAGAAGCTCTAGTTTGTGAGAAGCATAGACCCAAACCTGCCCCAAATGGGACAAAATTTGTACCACGGCATGTTGATGCCACTCCATGATAGCATGCCAAGTTTCATGAATTTCAGAAGAGTTTTGGATTTACTAGAATTTAAAAACCAGGCATCTCAATGTTTTGCCGGCAATCAATGGTGCCCTGGTGTTTGAAATTCATTCCCATTTCTTGCATGGGACCTAAGCATGAACCCAAGGACACTATTTGATTTTTCAACCAATTTATATTTACTGCAGCATGTGCATGTAGTTCTAATTTGAATTATGAACATAAATGCATTGAAAACCCAGTTAATGCGTAAACATGTCCAAGCGAACCCTGAAAAATTACAAAAATTCACACAACACTCATGTTGTACTTTTTTGACACGAGAAAAAATATTAGAAAGCAATAAGAGGTAATGGATATGGTTTTGTCCCCAATGAAGGGACGTTCCCTACCGAAAACCATCATGCTTGTTCTGAGAAGCTCTGGTTCGTGAGAAGCATATACCCAAACCTGCCCCAAATGGGACAAAATTTGTACCACCGCATGTTGATGCTGCTCCATGATAGCATGCCAAGTTTCATGAATTTCAGACGAGTTTTGGATTTACTAGAATTTAAAAACCAGGCATCTCAATGTTTTGCCGGCAATCAACGGTGCCCTGGTGTTTGAAATTCATTCCCATTTCTTGCATGGGACTTAAGCATGCACCGAAGGACACACATTTGATTTTTCAACCAATTTATATTTACTGCAGCATGTGCATGTAGTTCAGATTTGAATAATTCACAGAAATGCATTGAAAACTCAGTTAATGCATAAAATGTCCAAACGAACCCCGAAAAGTCACAAAAATTCACCCAACACTCCTATTCTTCTATGTTGACATAAGAAAAAAAATTGAAAGCAATCAGAGGCATTGGATATCGTTTCGTCCCCAAAGGTGGGACGTTCCCTACCGAAAACCATCATGCTTGTCATGAGAAGCTCCGGTTTGTGAGAAGCATAGACCCAAACCTGCCCCAAATGGGACAAAATTTGTACCACGGCATGTTGATGCCGCTCCATGACAGCATGGCAAGTTTCATGAATTTCAGATGAGTTTTGGATTTACTAGAATTTAAAAAATAGGCATCTCAATGTTTTGCTGGCAATCAACTGCGCCCTGGTGTTTGCAATTTATTCCCATTTTTTGCATGGGACCTAAGCATGCACCCAAGGATACAAATTTGTTTTTTCTACCAATTTATATTTACTGCAGCATGTGCATGTAGTTCAAATTTGAATTTTTCATGTAAATGCATTCAAAACTCAGTTAATTCATAAAAATGTCCAAACGAACCTCGAAAAATCACAAAAAAGCACACAACACTCCTGTTGTTCTTTTTTGACACGAGAAAAAAATTTGAAAGCAATAAGAGGCAATGGATATCGTTCTGTCCCCAAAGGTGGGACGTTCCCTACCGAAAACCATCATGCTTGTTCTGAGAAGCTCTCCAAACCTGCCCCAAATGGGACAAAATTTGTACCACGGCAGGTTGATGCTGCTCCATGATAGCATGCCAAGTTTCATGAATTTCATACGAGTTTTGGATTTACTAGAATTTAAAAACCAGGCATCTCAACGTTTTGCTGGCAATCAACGGTGCCCTGGTGTTTGAAATTCATTCCCATTCTTGCATGGGACTTAATCATGCACCAAGGACACACATTTGATTTTTCAACCAATTTATATGCACTGGAGCATGTCCAAGTAGTTCAAATTTGAATAATGCACATAATTGCATTGAAAACTCAGTTAATGCATAAAAATGTCCAAACGAACCCCGAAAAGTCAGAAAAATTCACACAACACTCCTGTTGTTCTATGTTGACATAAGAAAAAAATTGAAAGCAATAAGAGGCAATGGATAGCGTTTCATCCCCAAAGGTGGGACGTTCCCTACCAAAAACCATCATGCTTGTTTTGAGAAGCTCCGGTTTGTGAGAAGCATATACCCAAACGTACCCCAAATGGGACAAAATTTGTACCACGGCATGTTGATGCCTCTCCATGATAGCATTCCAAGTTTCATGAATTTCAGACGAGTTTTGGATTTAATAGAATTTAGGAACCAGGCATCTCAATGTTTTGCCGGCAATCAACGGTGCCCTGGTGTTTGAAATTCATTCTCATTTCTTGCATGGGACCTCAACATGCACCCAAGGACACATATTTGATTTTTCAACCAATTTTATATGCACTGGAGCATGTGCATGTCGTTCAAATTTGAATTATACAGATAAATGCATTGAAAACTCAGTTAATGCATAAAAATGTCCAAACGAACCCCCCAAAATCACAAAAATTCACACAACACTCCTGTTGTTCTATGTTGACACGAGATTTTTTTTAAAGCAATAAGAGGCAATGGATATCGTTTCGTCCCCAAAGGTGGGACGTTCCCTACCGAAAACAAACATGCTTGTTGTGAGAAGCATATACCCAAACCTGCCCCAAATGGGAGAAAATATGTACGACGGCATGTCGATGCCGCTCCATGATAGCATGCCAAGTTTCATGAATTTCAAACGAGTTTTGGATTAACTAGAATTTATAAACCAGGCATCTCAATGTTTTGCCGGCAATCAACGGTGCCCTGGTGTTTGAAATTCATTCCCATTTCTTGCTTGGGACCTAAGCATGCACCCCAGGACACAGATTTGATTTTCAACCAATTTATATGCACTGGAGCATGTGCATGTAGTTCACATTTGAATTATGCACATAAATGCATTGAAAACTCAGTTAATGCATAAAAATGTCCAAACGAACCCCGAAAAATAAAAAAAATCATACAACACTCCTGTTGTTCTATGTTGACACGAGAAGAAAAATTAGAAAGCAATAACAGGCAATGGATATCGTTTTATCCACAAAGGTGGGATGTTCCCTACAAAAAACCATCATGATTATTGTGAGAAGCTCCGGTTTGTGAGAAGCATATACCCAAACCTTCCGCAAATGGGACAAAATTTGTACAACGGCATGCTGATGCCGCACCATGATAGCATACCATGTTTCATGAATTTCAGACGAGTTTGGGATTTGCTAGAATTTAAATACCAGGCATCTCAATGTTTTGCCGGCAATCAACGGTGCCCTGGTGTTTGAAATTCATTCCCATTTCTTGCATGGGACCTAAGCATGCATCCTAGGACACAAATTTGATTTTTCAACCAATTTATATTTACTGTAGCATGTGCATGTAGTTCAAATTTGAATTTTGCATGTAAATGCATTGAAAACTCAGTTAATGCATAAAAATGTCCAAACGAACCTCAAAAAATCACAAAAATTCACACAACACTCCTGTTGTTCTATGTTGACATGAGAAAAAAATTAGAAATCAATAAGAGGCAATGGATATCTTTTGGTCCCCAAAGGTGGCACGTTCCCTACCAAAAACCATCATGCTTGTTGCAAGAAGCTCTGGTTTGTGAGAAGCATAGAGCCAAACCTGCCCCAAATGGGACAAAATTTGTTCCACGGCATGTTGATGCCACTCCATGATAACATGCCAAGTTTCATGAATTTCAGACGAGTTTTGGATTTACTAGAATTTAAAAACCAGGCATCTTAATGTTTTGCCAGCAATCAACGGTGCCCTGGTGTTTGAAATTCATTACCATTTCTTGCATGGGACCTAAGCATGCACCCAAGGACACAAATTTGATTTTTCAACCAATTTATATTTACTGCAGCATGTGCATGTAGTTCTAATTTGAATTATGAACATAAATGCATTGAAAACCCAGTTAACGCATAAACATGTCCAAGCGAACCCCGAAAAATCACAAAAATACACACAACACTCATGTTGTACATTTTTGACACGAGAAAAAATATTAGAAAGCAATAAGAGGTAATGGATATGGTTTTGTCCCCAAAGGAGGGACGTTCCCCACCGAAAACCATTATGCTTGTTGTGAGAAGCTCTGGTTCGTGAGAAGCATATACCCAAACCTGCCCCAAATGGGACAAAATTTGTACCACGGCATGTTGATGCTGCTCCATGATAGCATGCCAAGTTTCATGAATTTCAGACGAGTTTTGGATTTACTAGAATTTAAAAACCTGGCATCTCAATGTTTTGCCGGCAATCAACGGTGCCCTGGTGTTTGAAATTCATTCCCATTTCTTGCATGGGACTTAAGCATGCACCGAAGGACACACATTTGATTTTTCAACCAATTTATATGCACTGGAGCATGTGCATGTTGTTCAAATTTGAATAATGTACATAAATGCATTGAAAACTCAGTTAATGCATAAAAATGTCCGAACGAACCCTGAAAAGTCACAAAAATTCACCCAACACTCCTGTTGTTCTATGTTGACATAAGAAAAAAAATTGAAAGTAATCAGAGGCATTGGATATCGTTTCGTCCCCAAAGGTGGGACGTTCCCTACCGAAAACCATCATGCTTGTTGTGAGAAGCTCCGGTTTGTTAGAATCATAGACCGAAACCTGCCCCAAATGGGACAAAATTTGTACCACGGCATGTTGATGCGGCTCCATGATAGCATGCCAAGTTTCATGAATTTCAGAAGAGTTTTGGATTTACTAGAATTTAAAAAACCAGGCATCTCAATGTTTTGCCGGCAATCAACGGTGCCCTGGTGTTTGAAATTCATTCCCATTTTTTGCATGGGACCTAAGCATGCACCCAAGGACAAAAATTTGTTTTTTCAACCAATTTATATTTACTGCAGCATGTGCATGTAGTTAAAATTTGAATTTTGCATGTAAATGCATTGAAAACTCAGTTAATGCATAAAAATGTCCAAACGGACCTCGAAAAATCACAAAAAATCACACAACACTCCTGTTGTTCTTTTTTGACACGAGAAAAAAATTTGAAAGCAATAAGAGGCAATGGATATCGTTCTGTCCCCAAAGGTGGGACGTTCCCTACCGAAAACCATCATGCTTGTTTTGAGAAGCTCTGGTTTGTGAGAAGCATATACCCAAACATGCCCCAAATGGGACAAAATTTGTACCACGGCATATTGATGCTCCTCCATGATAGCATGCCAAGTTTCATGATTTTTGGACGAGTTTTGGATTTACTAGAATTTAAAAACCAAGCAGCTCAATGTTTTGCCGGCAATTAATGGTGCACCGGTGTTTGAAATTCATTCTCATTTCTTGCATGGGACCTAAGCATGCACCCAAGGACACATATTTGATTTTTCAACCATTTTATATGCACTGGAGCATGTGCATGTAGTTCAAATTTGTATTATGCACATAAATGCATTGAAAATTCATGTAATGCATAAAAAAGTCCAAATAAACCCCAAAAACACACAAAAATTCAAACAGCACTCCTGTTGTTCTATGTTGACATAAGAAAAAATATTGAAAGCAATCAGAGGCATTGGATATCGTTTCATCCCCAAAGGTGGGACGTTCCCTACCGAAAACCATCATGCTTGTTGTGAGAAGCTCCGGTTTGTGAGAAGCATATACCCAAACCTACCCCAAATGGGACAAAATTTGTAACACGGTATGTTGATGCCGCTCCATGGTAGCATGCTAAGTTTTATGAATTTCAGACGAGTTTTGGATTTACTAGAATTTAAAAACCAAGCATCTCAATACTTTGCCGGCAATCAACGGTGCCCCGGTGTTTGAAATTCATTCTCATTTCTTGCATGGGACATAAGCATGCACCCAAGGACACATATTTGATTTTTCAACCAATTTATATGCACTGGAACATGTGCATGTAGTTCAAATTTGAATTATGCACATAAATGCATTAAAAACTCAGTTAATGCATAAAAATGTACAAACGAACCCCCAAAATCACAAAAAATCACACAACACTCCTGTTTTTCTATGTTTACACGTGAAACAAATTAGAAAGCAATAAGAGGCAATGGATATCGTTTTGTCCCCAAAGGTGGGACGTTCCCTACCAAAAACCATCATGCTTGTTGTGAGAAGCTCCGGTTTGTGAGAAGCATATACCCAAACCTGCCCCAAATGGGACAAAATTTGTAGCACGACATGTTGATGCCGCTCCATGATAGCATGCCAAGTTTAATGAATTTCAGACGAGTTTCGGATTTACTGGAATTTAAAAACCAGGCATCTCAATGTTTTACCGGCAATCAACGGTGCCCTGGTGTTTGAAATTCATTCTCATTTCTTGCATGGGACCTAAGCATGCACCCAAGGACACATATTTGATTTTTCAACAAATTTATATGCACTAGAGCATGTGCATGTAGTTCAAATTTGAATTATGCACATAAATGCATTGAAACGCAGTTAATGCATGAAAATGTCCAAACGAACACCGAAAAGTCACGAAAATTCACACAACACTCCTGTTTTTCTATGTTGACATGAGAAAAAATATTAGAAAGCAATAAGAGGCAATGGATATCGTTTTGTCCCCAAAGGTGGGACGTTCCCTACCAAAAACCATCATACTTGTTGTGAGAAGCTCCGGATTGTGAGAAGCATATACCCAAGCCTGCCCCAAATGGGACATAATTTGTACAACGGCATGCTGATGCCGCTCCATGATAGCATGCCAAGTTTCATGAATTTCAGACGAGTTTTGGATTTACTAGAATTTAAAAACCAAGCAACTCAATGTTTTGCCAGCAATTAACGGTGCACCGGTGTTTGAAATTCATTCTCATTTCTTGCATGGGCCCTAAGCATGCACCCAAGGACACATATTTGATTTTTCAACCAATTTATATGCACTGGAGCATGTGCATGTAGTTCAAATTTGAATTATGCACATAAATGCATTGAAAACACAATTAATGCATAAAAATGTCCAAACGAACCCCGAAAACTCACAAAAATTCACACAGCACTCCTGTTTTTCTATGTTGACACGGGAAAAAATATTAGAAAGCAATAAGAGGCAATGGATATCGTTTTGTTCCCAAAGGTGGGACGTTCCCTACCAAAAACCATCATACTTGTTGTGAGAAGGTCTGGATTGTGAGTAGCATATACCCAAACCTGCCCCAAATGGGACAAAATTAGTACCACGGCATGTTGATGCCGCTCCATGATAGCATGCCGAGTTTAATGAATTTCAGACGAGTTTCGGATTTACTAGAATTTAAAAACCAGGCATCTCAATGTTTTGCTGGGAATCAACGGTGCCCTGTTGATCGAAATTCATTTGCATTTCTTGCATGGGACCTAAGCATACACCCAAGGACACATATTTGATTTTTCAACCAATTTATATGCACTGGAGCATGTGCATGTATTTCAAATTTGAATTATGCACATAAAAGCATTGAAAACGCAATTAATGCATAAAAATGTCAAAACAAACCCCGAAAAGTCACAAAAATTCACACAACACTCCTGTTTTTCTATGTTGACACAAGAAAAAAATATTAGAAAGCAATAAGAGGCAATGGATATTGTTTTGTCCCCAAAGGTGGGACGTTCCCTACCAAAAACCATCATGCTTGTTGCGAGAAGCTCCGGGTTGTGAAAAGCATATACCCAAACCTGCCCCAAACGGTACAAAATTTTACCACGGCATGTTGATACCGCTCCATGATAGCATGCCCAGTTTCATGAATTTCAGACTAGTTTTGGATTCACTAGAATTTAAAAACCAGGCATCTCAATGTTTTGCCGGCAATCAACGGTGCCGTGGTGTTTGAAATTCATTCCCATTTCTTGCATGGGACCTAAGCATGCACCCAAGGACACATATTTGATTTTTCAACCAATTTATATGAACTGGAGCATTTGCATGTAGTTCAAATTTGAATAATGCACATAAATGAATTAAAAACTCAGTTAGTGCATAAAAATGTCGAAACGATCCCCGAAAAGTCACAAAAATTCACACAACACTCCTGTTGTTCTATGTTGACATAAGAAAAAAATTGAAAGCAATAAGAGGCAATGGATATCGTTTCATCCCCAAAGGTGGGACGTTCCCTACCGAAAACCACCATGCTTGTTCTGAGAAGCTCCGGTTTGTGAGAAGCATATACCCAAACCTACCCCAAATGGGACAAAATTTGTACCACGGCATGTTGATGCCGCTCCATGATAGCATGCCAAGTTTCATGAATTTCATACGAGTTTTGGATTTAATAGAATTTAAGAACCAGGCATCTCAATGTTTTGCCGGCAATCAATGGTGCCCTGGTGTTTGAAATTCATTCCCATTTCTTGCATGGGACCTAAGCATGCACCCAAGGACACATATTTGATTTTTCAACCAATTTATATGCACTTGAGCATGTGCATGTAGTTCAAATTTGAATTATGCACATAAATGCATTGAAAATTCAGTTAATGCATAAACAAGTCCAAACGAACCCACCAGAATCACAAAAATTCACACAACACTCCTGTTGTTCTATGTTGACATAAGAAAAAAAATTGAAAGCAATAAGAGGCAATGGATATCCTTTCGTCCCCAAAGGTGGGACGTTCCCTACCGAAAACCATCATGCTTGTTCTGAGAAGCTCAGGTTTGTGAGAAGGATATACCCAAACCTACCCCAAATGGGACCAAATTTGTACCACGGCATGTTGATGCCGCTCCATGATAGCATGCCAAGTTTCATGAATTTCAGACGAGTTTTGGATTTACTAGAATTTAAAAACTAGGCATTTCAATGTTTTGCCGGCAATCAATGGTGCCCTGGTGTTTGAAATTCATTCTCATTTCTTGTATGAGAGCTAAGCATGCACCCAGGACACATATTTGATTTTTCAACCAATTTATATGCACTTGAGCATGTGCATGTAGTTCAAATTTGAATTATGCAGATAAATGCATTGAAAACTCATTTAATGCATAAAAATGTCCTACCAAACCCACCAAAATCACAAAAATACACATAACACTCCTGTTGTTCTATGTTGACACAAGAAAAAAAATTGAAAGCAATAAGAGGCAATGGATATCGTTTCATCCCCAAAGGTGGGACGTTCCCTGCCGAAAACAATAATGCTTGTTTTGAGAAGCATATACCCAAATGGGAGAAAATATGTACGACGGCATGTTGATACCGCTCCATGATAGCATGCCCAGTTTCATGAATTTCAGACGAGTTTTGGATTTACTAGAATTTAAAAACCAGGCATCTCAATGATTTGCCGGCAATCAACGGTGCCCTGGTGTTTGAAATTCATTCCCATTTCTTGCATGGGACCTAAGCATGAACCCAATTTATATGCACTGGAGCATGTGCATGTAGTTCAAATTTGGATTATGCACATAAATGCATTGAAAACTCACTAAAAGCATAAAAATGTCCAAACAAACCCCGAAAAATCACAAAAATTCACACAACACTCCTGTTGTTCTATGTGGACATGAGAAAAAATTGAAATCAATAAGAGGCAATGGATATCGTTTCGTCCCCAAAGGAGGGACGTTCCCTACCGAAAACCATCATGCTTGGTGTGAGAAGCTCCGGTTTGTGGAGAAGCATATAGCCAAACCAGCCCCAAATGGGACAAAATTTGTACCACGGCATGTTGATGCCGCTCCATGATAGCATGCCGAGTTTCATGAATTTCAGACGAGTTTTGGATTTACTAGAATTTAAAAACCAGGCATCTCAATGTTTTGCCGGCAATCAACGGTGCCCTGGTGTTTGAAACTCATTCCCATTGCTTGCTTGGGACCTAAGCATGCACCCAAGGACACAGATTTGATTTTCATCCAATTTATATGCACTGGAGCATGTGCATGTAGTTCAAATTTGAATTATGCACATAAATGCATTAAAAACTCAGTTAATGCATAAAAATGTCCAAACGAACCCCGAAAAATCAAAAAAAATTCACACAACACTCCTGTTGTTCTATGTTGACACGAGAAAAAAATTAAAAGCAATAAGAGGCAATGGATATCGTTTTGTCCCCAAAGATGGGACGTTCCCTACCAAAAACCATCATGCTTGTTGTGAGAAGCTCCAGTTTGTTAGAAGCATATACCCAAACCTGCCCCAAATGGGACGAAATTTGTACCACGGCATGTTGATGTCGCTCCATGATAGCATGCCAAGTTTCATGAATTTCAAACGAGTTTTGGATTTACTAGAATTTAAAAACCAGGCATCTGAATGTTTTGCCGGCAATCAACGGTGCCCTGGTGTTTGAAATTCATTCCCATTTCTTGCATGGGACCTAAGCATGCACCCTAGGACACAAATTTGATTTTCAACCAATTTATATGCACTGGAGCATGTGAATGTAGTTCAAATTTGAATTTTGCATGTAAATGCATTGAAAACTCAGTTAATGCATAAAAATGTCCAAACGAACCCCAAAAAATCAAAAAAAATACACACAACACTCCTGTTGTTCTATGTTGACACAAGAAAAGTAATTAGAAAGCAATAAGAGGCAATGGATGTCGTTTTGTCCCCAAAGGTGGGACGTTCCCTACCAAAAACCATCATGCTTGTTGTGAGAAGCTCCAGTTTGTGAGAAGCATATACCCAAACCTGGCCCAAATGGGACAAAATTTGTACCACGACATGTTGTTGCCGCTCCATGATAGCATGCCAAGTTTCATGAATTTCAGACGAGTTTTGGATTCGCTAGAATTTAAAAACCAGGCATCTCAATGTTTTGCCGGCAATCAACGGTGCCCTGGTGTTTGAAATTCATTCCCATTTCATGCATGGGACCTAAGCATGCACCCAAGGACACAAATTTGTTTTTTCAACCAATTTATATTTACTGTAGCATGTGCATGTAGTTCAAATTTGAATTTTGCATGTAAATGCATTGAAAACTCAGTTAATGCATAAAAATGTCCAAACGAACCTCGAAAAATCACAAAAAATCACACAACACTCCTGTTGTTCTTGTTTGACACGAGAAAAAAATTTGAAAGCAATAAGAGGCAATGGATATCGTTCTGTCCCCAAAGGTGGGACGTTCCCTACCGAAAACCATCATGCTTGTTGTGAGAAGCTCCAGTTTGTCAGAAGCATATACCCAAACCTGCCCCAAATGGGACAAAATTTGTACCACGGCATGTTGATGCTGCTCCATGATAGCATGCCAAGTTTCATGAATTTCAGACGAGTTTTGGATTTACTAGAATTTAAAAACCAGGCATCTCAATGTTTTGTCGGTAATCAACAGTTACCTGGTGTTTGCAATTCATTCCCATTTCTTGCATGGGACCTAAGCATGCACCCTAGGACACAAATTTGATTTTTCAACCAATTTATATGCACTTGAGCATGTGCATGTAGTTCCAATTTGAATTATGCAGATAAATGCATTGAAAACTCAGTTAGTGCATAAAAATGTCCAAACGATCCCACCAAAATCACAAAAATTCACACAACACTCCTGTTGTTCTATGTTGACACAAGAAAAAAAATTGAAAGCAATAAGAGGCAATGGATATCGTTTCGTCCCCAAAGGTGGGACGTTCCCTGCCGAAAACAATAATGCTTGTTGTGAGAAGCATATACCCAAATGGGAGAAAATATGTACGACGGCATGTTGATACCGCTCCATGATAGCATGCCCAGTTTCATGAATTTCAGACGAGTTTTGGATTTACTAGAATTTAAAAAACCAGGCATCTCAATGATTTGCCGGCAATCAACGGTGCCCTGGTGTTTGAAATTCATTCCCATTTCTTGCATGGGACCTAAGCATGAACCCAATTTATATGCACTGGAGCATGTGCATGTAGTTCAAATTTGGATTATGCACATAAATGCATTGAAAACTTAGTAAAAGCATAAGAATGTCCAAACGAACCCCGAAAAATCACAAAAATTCACACAACACTCCTGTTGTTCAATGTGGACATGAGAAAAAAATTGAAATCAATAATAGGCAATGGATATCGTTTCGTCCCCAAAGGAGGGACGTTCCCTACCGAAAACCATCATGCTTGGTGTGAGAAGCTCCGGTTTGAGAGAAGCATATAGCCAAACCAGCCCCAAATGGGACAAAATTTGTACCATGGCATGTTGATGCCGCTCCATGATAGCATGCCAAGTTTCATGAATTTCAGACGTGTTTTGGATTTACTAGGATTTAAAAACCAGGCACCTCAATGTTTTGCCGGCAATCAACGGTGCCCTGGTGTTTGAAATTCATTCCCATTTCTTGCATGGGACCTAAGAATGCACCCAAGGACACAAATTTGATTTTTTTTTCAACCAATTTATATTTACTGCAGCATGTGCATGTAGTTCAAATTTGAATTATGAACATAAATGCATTGAAAACCCAGTTAATGCATAAACATGTCCAAACGAACCCCGAAAAATCACAAAAATTCACACAACACTCCTGTTGTTCTTTTTTGACACGAGAAAAAAATTTGAAAGCAATTAGAGGCAATGGATATCGTTTCATCCCGAAAGGTGGGATGTTCCCTACCAAAAACCATCATGCTTGTTGTGAGAAGCCCTGGTTTGTGAGAAGCATATACCCAAACCTACCCCAAATGGGACAAAATTTGTACCACGGCATGTTGATGCCGCTCCATGATAGGATGCGAAGTTTTATGAATTTCAGACAAGTTTTGGATTTACTAGAATTTAAAAACCAGGCATCTCAATGTTTTGCCGGCAATCAACGGTGCCCTGGTGTTTGAAATTCATTCCCATTTCTTGCATGGGACCTAAGCATGCACCCAAGCACACAAATTTGATTTTTTTTCAATCAATTTATATTTACTGCAGCATGTGCATGTGGTTCAAATTTGAATTATGAACATAAATGCATTGAAAACCCAATTAATGCATAAACATGTCCAAACAAACCCCGAAAAATCACAAAAATTCACACAACACTCCTGTTGTTCTTTTTTGACACAAGAAAAAAAAAATTGAAAGCAATTAGAGGCAATGGATATCGTTTCATCCCGAAAGGTGGGATGTTCCCTACCGAAAACCATCATGCTTGTTGTGAGAAGCTCTGGTTCGTGAGAAGCATATACCCAAACCTGCCCCAAATGGGACAAAATTTGTACCACGGCATGGTGATGCCGCTCCATGATAGCATGCGAAGTTTCATGAATTTCAGACAAGTTTTGGATTTACTAGAATTTAAAAACCAGGCATCTCAATGTTTTGCCGACAATCAACGGTGCCCTGGTGTTTGAAATTATTTCCCATTTCTTGCATGGGACTTAAGCATGCACCCAAGGACACATATTTAATTTTTCAATCAATTTATATGCACTGGAGCTTGTGCATGTAGTTCAAATTTGAATAACGCACATAAATGCATTAAAAACTCAGTTAATGCGTAAAAATGTCCAAACGAACCCCGAAAAGGCACAAAAATTCACACAACACTCCTGTTGTTCTATGTTGACATAAGAAAAAAAATTGAAAGCAATAAGAGGCAATGGATATCGTTTTGTCCCCAAAGGTGGGACGTTCCGTACCGAAAACCATCATGCTTGTTTTAAGAAGCTCCGGTTTGTGAGAAGCATATACCCAAACCTACCCCAAATGAGATAAAATTTGTACCACAACATGTTGATGCCTCTCCATGATAGCATGCCAAGTTTCATGAATTTTAGACGAGTTTTCGATTTAATAGAATTTAAGAACCAGGCATCTCAATGTTTTGCCGGCAATCAACGGTTCCCTGGTGTTTGAAATTCATTCTCATTTCTTGCATGGGACCTAAGCATGCACCCAAGGACACATATTTGATTTTTCAACCATTTTATATGCACTGGAGCATGTGCATGTAGTTCAAATTTGAATTATGCAGATAAATGCATTGAAAACTCAGTTAATGCATAAAAATGTCCAAACTTCACACAACACTCCTGTTGTTCTATGTTGACACGAGAAAAAATTTTGAAAGCAATAAGAGGCAATGGATATCGTTTCGTCCCCAAAGGTCGGACGTTCCCTACCGAAAACAATCATGCTTGTTGTGAGAAGAATATACCCAAACCTGCCCCAAATGGGAGAAAATATGTACGACGGCATGTTGATGCCGCTCCATGATAGCATGCCTTCAGACGAGTTTTGGATTTACTAGAATTTAAAAACCACGCATCTCAATGTTTTGCCGGCAAATCAACAGTGCCCTGGTGTTTCAAATTCATTCCCATTTCTTGCATGGGACCTAAGCATGAACCCAAGGACACAGATTTGACTTTTCAACCAATTTATATGCACTGGAGCATGTGCATGTAGTTCAAATTTGAATTATGCACATAAATGCATTGAAAACTCTGTAAATGCATAAAAATGTCCAAATGAACCCCGAAAAATCACAAAAATTCACACAACACTCCTGTTGTTCTATGTTGACATGAGAAAAAAATGGAAAGCAATAAGAGGCAATGGATATCGTTTTGTCCCCAAAGGTGGGATGTTCCCTACCAAAACCCATCATGCTTGTTGTGAGAAGCTCTGGTTTGTGAGAAGCATATACCCAAACCTGCCCCAAATGGGACAAAATTTGTACCACGGCATGTTGATGCCGCTGCATGATAGCATGCCAAGTTTCCTGAATTTCAGACGAGTTTTGGATTTACTAGAATTTAAACAACAGGCATCTCAATGTTTTGCTGGCAATCAATGGTGCCCTGGTGTTTGAAATTCATTCCCATTTCTTGCATGGGACCTAAGCATGCACCCAAGGACACATATTTGATTTTTCAACGAATTTATATGCACTGCAGCATGTGCATGTAGTTCAAATTTGTATTATGCACATAAATGCATTGAAAATTCATGTAATGCATAAAAAAGTCCAAACAAACCCCAAAAAGTCACAAAAATTCACACAACACTCCTGTTGTTCTATGTTGACATAAGAAAAAAAAATTGAAAGCAATCAGAGGCATTGGATATCGTTTCATCCCCAAAGGTGGGACGTTCCCTACTTGAAACCATCATGCTTGTTGTGAGAAGCTCCGGTTTGTGAGAAGCATATACCCAAACCTACCCCAAATGGGACAAAATTTGTAACACGGTATGTTGATGCCGCTCCATGGTAGCATGCCAAGTTTCATGAATTTCAGAAGAGTTTTGGATTTACTAGAATTTAAAAACCAAGCATCTCAATGTTTTGCCGGCAATCAACGGTGCCCAGGTGTTTGAACTTCATTCCCATTTCTTGCATGGGACCTAAGCATGCACCCAAGGACACATATTTGATTTCTCAACCAACTTATATTTACTGCAGCATGTGCATGTAGTTCAAATCTGAATTATGAACATAAATGCATTGAAAACCCTGTTAATGCATAAACATGTCCAAACGAACCCCGAAAAATCAAAAAAAAATTCATACAACACTCATGTTGTTCTTTTTTGACACGAGAAAAAAATTTGAAAGCAATTAGAGGCAATGGATATCGTTTCATCCCCAAAGGTGGGACGTTCCCAACCGAAAACCATCATACTTGTTGTGAGAAGCTCCGGATTGTGAGAAGCATATACCCAAACCTGCCCCAAATGGAACAAAATTTGTACCACGGCATGTTGATGCCGCTCCATGATAGCATGCCGAGTTTCATGAATTTCAGACAAGTTTTGGATTTACTAGAATTTAAAAACCAGGCATCTCAATGTTTTTCCGGCAATGAACGGTGCCCTGGTGTTTGAACTTCATTCCCATTTCTTGCATGGGACCTAAGCAAGCACACAAGGACACCTATTTAATTTTTCAACCAATTTATATGCACTGGAGCATGTGCATGTAGTTCAAATTTGAATTATGCACATAAATGCATTGAAAACTCAGTTAATGCATAAAAATATCCAAACAAACCCCGAAAAATCACAAAAATTCACACAACACTCCTGTTGTTCTATTTTGACACGAGAAAAAAAATTGAAAGAAATAAAAGGCAATGGATATCGTTTCATCCCCAAAGGTGGGATGTTCCCAACCGAAAACCATCATGCTTGTTGTGAGAAGCTCTGGTTTGTGAGAAGCATATACCCAAACCTGGCCCAAATGGGAAAAAATTTGTACCACGACATGTTGTTGCCGCTCCAGGATAGCATGCCAAGTTTCATGAAATTCACATGAGTTTTGGATTTGCTAGAATTTAAACACCAGGCATCTCAATGTTTTGCCAGCAATCAATGGTGCCCTGGTGTTTGAAATTCATTGCCATTTCTTGCATGGGACCTAAGCATGCACCCAAGGACACATATTTGATTTTTTTCAACCAATTTATATTTACTGCAGCATGTGCATGTAATTCAAATTTGAATTATGCATATAAATGCATTGAAATCTCAGTTAATGCATAAAAATGTCCAAACGAACCCCGAAAAATCACAAAAATTCAAACAACACTCCTGTTGTTCTATGTAGAGACCAGGAAAAAATTAGAAAGCAATAAGAGGCAATGGATATTGTTTCATCCCCAAAGGTGGGACGTTCCCAACCGATAATCATCATGCTTGTTGTGAGAAGCTCTGGTTTGTGAGAAACATATACCCAAACCTGCCCCAAATGGGACAAAATTTCTACCATGACATGTTGATGCCGCTCCATGATAGGATGCCAAGTTTCATGAATTTCATACGAGTTTTGCATTTACAAGAATTTAAAAACCAGGCATATCAATGTTTTGCCGGCAATCAACGGTGCCCTGGTGTTTGAAAATCATTACCATTTCTTGCATGGGACCTAAGCTTGCACCCAAGGACACATATTTGATTTATCAACCAATTTTTATGCACTGGAGCATGTGCATGTAGTTCAAATTTGAATTGTGCACATAAATGCATTGAAAACTCTGTTAATGCATAAAAATGTCCAAACGAACCCCGAAAAATCACAAAAATTCCCACAACACTCCTGTTGTTCTATGTTGACACGAGAAAAAATTTGAAAGCAATAAGAGGCAGTGGATATTGTTTCGTCCCCAAAGGTGGGACGTTCCCTACCGAAAACCATCATGCTTGTTCTGAGAAGCTCCGGTTTGTGAGAAGCATATACTCAAACCTGCCCTAAATGGGACAAAATTTGTACCACAGCATGTTTATGCCGCTCCATGATAGCATGCCAAGTTTCTCGAATTTAAGACGAGTTTTGGATTTACTAGAATTTAAAAACCAGGCATCTCAATGTTTTGCCGGCAATCAACGGTGCCCTGGTGTTATAAATTCATTCTTATTTATAGCATGGTAACTAAGCATGCACCCAAGGACACATATTTGATTTTTCAACCAATTTATATGCACTGGAGCATGTGCATGTAGTTCAAATTTGAATTATGCACATAAATGCATTGAAAACTCAGTTAATGCATAAAAGATGTCCAAATGAACCCCAAAAAATCACAAAAATTCACACAACACTCCTGTTGTTCTATTTTGACACGAGAAAACAATTGGAAAGCAACAAGAGGCAATGGCTATCGTTTCATCCCCAAAGGTGGGACGTTCCCAGCCGAAAACCATCATGCTTGTTGTGAGAAGCTCTGGTTTGTGAGAAGCATATACCCGAACGTGCCTCAAATGGGAAAATTTGTACCATGGCATGTTGATGCCGCTCCATGATAGCATGCCTAGTTTCATGAATTTCAGACGAGTTTTGGATTTACTAGAATTTAAAAACCAGAAATCTCAATGTTTTGCCGACAATCAACAGTGCCCTAGTGTTTGAAATTCATTCCCATTTCTTGCATGGGACCTAAGCAAGCACACAAGGACACCTATTTAATTTTTCAACCAATTTATATGCACTGGAGCATGTGCATGTAGTTCAAATTTGAATTATGCACATAAATGCATTGAAAACTCAGTTAATGCATAAAAGATGTCCAAATGAACCCCAAAAAATCACAAAAATTCACACAACACTCCTGTTGTTCTATTTTGACACGAGAAAACAATTGGAAAGCAACAAGAGGCAATGGCTATCGTTTCATCCCCAAAGGTGGGACGTTCCCAGCCGAAAACCATCATGCTTGTTGTGAGAAGCTCTGGTTTGTGAGAAGCATATACCCGAAC
>NC_053025.1:168139294-168157285 GCF_003073215.2 Triticum urartu
AAAGAGAGAGATATGCTTACTCAGGATACCAAGATAAAGCTGGATCGGACGACCGCCTGAAGACCGCCTTCATCACGCCATTTGGAGCCTTCTGCTACCTGACTATGACATTCGGCTTGAGAAACGCCGGTGCCACTTTCAGCGTTGCATGCAGAAGTGCCTCCTCAAGCAACTCGGCAGAAACGCTCACGTATACGTGGACGACATCGTGTGAAGACGGAGAAGCGCGGCACCTTGTTGGGAGACCTCAAGGAAACATTTGAGAACTTACGCCGGTTCCAAATCAAGCTCAACCCCGAGAAATGCGTGTTTGGAGTGCCAGCCGGCCAGCTCCTAGGCTTCTGGTCTCCGAACGCGGCATCGTGTGCAACCCGGTGAAGATCAAGGCCATCGAGAGAATGGCGATCCCCACCAAGCTTCGAGACATCAGAAGTTCACCGGGTGCTTGGCCTCCTTGAACCGCTTCATGAGCCGGCTCGGAGAGAAAGCTCTCCCCCTGTACCGCCTCATGAAGAAGAGCACTCACTTCGAGTGGAACGACCAGGCCGACCAAGCTTTTCACGAGCTGAGAAGATGCTGGCCGCCGCCTGTCCTCGCGGCGCGACTGAGAAAGAGCCCATGCTCCTTTACATCGCTGCAACCAGCCGGGTGGTCAGCACCGTCATCGTAGTCCAGCGCCCGGAAGAAGGCCGAGCCCAGCCGGTCCAGAGGCCGGTGTATTATTTGAGCGAGGTGCTGTCCGCCTCAAAGCAGAACTACCCGCACTACCAAAAGATGTGTTACGGCGTGTACTTCACCGCCAAGAAGCTGAAGCCCTACTTTCAAGAGCATCCCGTCACGGTCGTATGCACTGCCCCGCTAGCCGAGATCATAGGCAGCCGGGATGCATCCGGCCGGGTGGCGAAATGGGCCATCGAGCTGGCCCCTACACGATCTTCTACCAGCCCCGCCACTGCCATCAAGTCCCAAGCACTGGCCGACTTCCTCGTCGACTGGGCCGAGACCCAGTACCTGCCGCCGGCTCCCGACTCCACCCATTGGCGCATGCACTTCGACGGGTCCAAGATGCGCACCGGCTTGGGAGCCGGCATCGTCCTTACCTCTCCCAAAGGCGACAAGCTCAGATACACGCTACAGATCCACTTTGCCGCCTCCAACAATGTGGCCGAGTACGAGGCGCTCATACACGGGCTCCGGCTTGCCAAAGAACTTGGCATTCGCCGGATCCTATGTTATGGCGACTCGGACCTGGTAGTCCAGCAATCATCCGGCGACTGGGACGCCAAGGACGCGAATATGGCGAGCTACCGTTTCCTGGTCCAACAACTCAGCGGATACTTTGAAGGATGCGAGTTCCTCCACGTACCACGAGCCGACAACGAGCCAGCCGATGCCCTGGCTCGAATAGGCTCCACTCGGCAAGCAATTCCAACCGGCGTCGCTCTACAACGCCTCCTCAAGCCGTCATCAAGCCGTCTCCGGAATCCGATTCCATCTTCGTGCCGCCTGACCCCGATGCGGCCAGGTCCGGCTCGAAGAATCAAGTAGCGACCCCAAGACCCCCGTAGCCGGCCGGACTTCGGCAGCCGGCTCGGGGACTTCGGCAGCCGGCTCGGGGACTTCGGGCCGGCTCGGGGACTTCGGCAGCCGGCTCGGGGACTGCGGTAGCCGGCCCGGGGACTGCACCAGCACTACAGCCGGCGGCTGACTCCAGCACCTCACCGCCCAGCCCGCCCACCCTGGTGGCAGTAGCCACTTTGGCAGTAGAAGAAGTCGCGGCCTCGTCATGGGCGCAGTCCATCCTCAACTTCCTAGTAAACCAAGACCTGCCGGCTGACGAAACAGAAGCAAGACAAATCCAGCGTCGAGCCGGAGCGTACACAATCGTCAACAGAGAACTACTCAAGCGCAGCGTCACCGGAGTCCTCCAGCGATGCGTCGAGCAAGAGAAGGGCATCCAATCCTCGCAGACATTCACCAAGGAGAATGCGGCCACCATGCGGCCTCAAGATCACTTGTCGCCAAAGCCTTCCGCCATGGTTTCTTCTGGCCGACTGCTTTGGACGACGCCAAAGAATTAGTCAAGCATTGCAAGGGATGCCAGCTCTTCAGCTCCAAGCAACACATGCCGGCTTCGGCACTCAAGACCATTCCCCTCACTTGGCCCTTTGCCGTTTGGGGACTGGACATGGTGGGCCCATTCAAGACGGCGCGCGGCGGCATGACGCATTTGCTCGTCGCCGTGGACAAATTCACCAAGTGGGTTGAGGCGAAGCCGATCAAGAAGCTGAATGGGCCGACTGCCGTGACGTTCATCGCGGACATAACAACTCGGTACGGCGTGCCGCACAGCATCATCACCGACAATGGCACGAATTTGCCAAAGGAGCCTTGGCACGTTTCTGCGCAGCCCAAGGTATCCGGCTGGACTTAGCATCCGTCGCCCACCCGCAGTCAAACGGCCAGGTCGAGCGAGCCAACGGCCTCATCCTCTCCGGCATCAAGCCCCGACTGGTTGTACCTCTGGAGCTCAGCCGGCTGTTGGCTCGATGAGCTGCCGGCTGTCCTCTGGAGTCTGCGCACTACACCAAACAAGTCAACCGGCTTCACCCCTTTCTTCCTTGTGTATGGTGCCGAGGCGGTCATCCCAACTGACATCGAATTCGACTCGCCTCGAGTAACCATGTACACGGAAGCGGAGGCCAAGGAAGCACGAGAAGACGGCGTCGACCTGCTGGAAGAAAGCCGGCTGTTAGCCCTCAGCCGGTCTGCATTTACCAGCAGGGTTTGCGCCGCTACCACAGCCGGAAGGTCAGGCCAAGATCTTTCCAAGAGGGCGACCTTGTGCTCCGGCTGATTCAGCGAACAGCCGGCCAGCACAAGCTCTCAGCCCCTTGGGAAGGCCCTTTCGTCATCAGCAGAGCTCTAGGCAACGACTCCTACTACCTGATCGACGCACAGAAGCCGAAGGCACGCAAGAGAGACGACTCCGGCAAGGAGTCGGAACGGCCATGGAACGCCAACCTCCTTCGAAGATTTTACAGTTGAAAGGCAGTATGTATCACGCTAACTTTTGTATTAAGTACAAGACAATAGGCTCCCCGAGGAGGGCTCGGGGACTGCCATCCCTTATTTATGAATGAAAAGTATCATGCTTATGACCTTGTCGTATCATTTACTTATTCCGTCCGGCACCGAGTTCGACTAGTCGGCTCGGGGACTGGCCGACTGAAGTTATGTTAGAAGTCCTACCCGCAGTCAGACAAGTAGTGTGCCGGCTCTCAAGCCTTCTCTTGCCAAAGTCGCAGTTCGAAGAACCGGCTGTCCGGCTGGCAAGAGTTAAAGGTAGGAACGACCGCCCACACGAAAAACGGCTAGGGACTAACGGACTAATATAACAAAAGCCGGTTTTTCTCACCACCGCCGACTGGCTACCAGAGTAGCCGGCCGGCCGGTTTCCATTCACTTTACTTTAATCCAAGAAAGCTCAAGTACTTGCCTCCCCAAAGAGGGAAGGCGGCAAAGGAAAAAGCCTAAGGATAAACAAGCATACGCGAATGGAAACCAAACATGCACATGATAATATTTACATAAAAAGACCTCCAAGAGGCCAGCATTCAACATAGTTTGGATACACCCCCAGTGGGTGGAACTGCGAAACTTAACAAAGATTGTTCAAAGACAACAAAGCAGGAAAGATAAAGACGGCAGGTCAAGCTGGCGGAGCGGCCGACGAGCCAGACTGGTTGGCGGAGACGGTCGTGCCGGCTGAAGGAGCGGCCGGCTGACGAACTTCGGCTTGGTCGCCGCCTCCCGCAGAGGGCGCGCTTCCACGCGCCTCGTTGCTGGAGGCACGGTCGGCCTGAGGTCGGCTGGTTGTTCCACCAGCCGGCTCGACGTCTCCGCCGTCCTGTCTTCGTCTTCTTCGCCCTCGTCGCTGGAGGCAATCTCCTCCGCCGAGTCCTCGCCCACCGCCGGGTTCAGCCCGAACCACTCCTCCGGCTGAGCGACACCGTCATCATCGATTTCGGGTGCGAAAACGCTGATGTCGGTGCACTCGGCGATCGTCGAAGCCCGCTGGGCGATAGCCGGCCTCACCGCCTCCAGCTCCGCATCGGCCTCCATCCGCCAAGTGCGCAGCTGGTCCAGGCTCAGCCCTGGGTACCAAGCCCGAACGAATTCCAACGCCCCGGCTCCGAGGCGGGCCGCTGACGCTTTCCAAGCCTCGAAGCGACCAACTGCGACTTCCAGCCAGTCGGCAGTTCGGCTTGGAGTGCGGGGGATCGTCTCGCCGGGCCAGAGGGCGGCCAGCACTTGCGCCCCGGCACGTTGGAGCCGGCGAAGCATCCGATGAGCCGGCTGCAACCGTGCCTGGACAGCCAGGAGCTGCTCCTCAAGGGTCCGGTTTGCATCCGGCGCGATGTCGGCCCCCGCTTGCCGGCGCGCCTCGCGATGGGCCTCAATGCTTTGGGCGGCGAAGGCGGAGTAGCCCGGGAAGTAATCTGCAAGAAACAACAAGCAACAGCTCAAGATAAGTCAAAAACCCAGGCGGCAAGGGGCAGGAGAAGGGCCGAGGAAGGCAACTTACCGTCGATCAAGTCCTCGATCCGGCCGAAGCCTTCGTCCAGGGCTCGCCGGGTCTCAGACCAGCTCGCCGCCTCCATCTCATACTCCGCCAGCAAGGTGGCTTCACTTTCCCGCGCCGCCTGCAGGGCCGCTTTGTGGCTTTCCTCTTGGTCGGCCAGCTTCTTGGCCAGGCGATCCGTTCCTGGACCAAGGCAGCGCACTCGGCCTCTTTGGTGTAAAGGGCGGCCTTCGCTTCGCCAAGCTCCTTCCTCAAGTCGGCGTTGGCCCCTGAAGACAAAGAAAAAGAAAAATCAATAAGAAAAGAGTCGTCAAGAAAGATTCGACCCGACTGCGCAGCAGTCGGCCCGAATCTCGGGGACTACACCCAGTGGGTGCGCTGACGCGCCCCCACAGGAGACAAAAACCAAGTACTTACTTCGGCTGTCGGCCAGGTCGTCGGTCCGCCGGCTCAACTCTCGAGCCTGGGAGTCGAAGGCGGCAGCACGAAGGTTGTGGTATTCCTGAAAGTTTAGAAAGAAAGCAAAGTAAGGTGGCCGTCGAGAAAGATCCGACCCGACTGCGCAGCAGTCGGCCCGAATCTCGGGGACTACACCCAGTGGGTGCGCTGACGCGCCCCCACGGAAGAAATCAAGAAAGCAAAGCAGCCAAGAGCGAAGGACTCACCCGGATAGTGGTTCGCGTTGACAAGAACTCTTGGTTGAGCTGTTGCAGCAGGGCGGCTTGAGCTTGTAGCCGGCTCCGGACCCCTTGAGCCGCCGCATCCAGCTCGCCAGTCCCCCCGCTGGGAGTCCACTCGGACACGGCGGTGCCGCCTCCAGATCTCCGCCGGCTGGCCTGCGCCCGCGGCTCGGCGCAACTCCGGCGGAGCGGCGCCTCCCAGCACGCCGGCCCGTCGCCAGCTGCACCTCGAGGCCGGCTCTGCTCTCCGGCTCACCTCCGGCCGGCTCCTCTGGCGCCGCTGACGATTGACCGCCTTGGCCCGCTCCGGTTGGCGCCGCAGGCGGCGCTCTCCCCGCCAAGGCCACGGGGTCCTCCTCCCTCTCCAACAGCGGCGGGTCTTGGATGATCTCCTCCGCCAAGGGCAACGGGGTGTCGGGGGCCACGGCTCGGAGAGGAACGGCGAGCAGCGGAGGCTGGCTGCGCGAGCTTTCCGCCTCCGTCTCCGCGGTAGCCGCCTCCTCTGGGCCTTGGCTACCGTTCGGCCTGCTCCTTCGCCGCCTGGGCGGCCGCCTTCTCCGCCGCCTCGCGCTCCTCCCGCGCTTCGCGGGCGTTCCGCTCTGTGGCCTTCCCTAAGATCGGCGCGGGGGTCCACGCGGCGGGAGCTCGAAGACCCTCCAGCCGGCCCCACGACGGAGCCGCCCGGACCCCGCTCAAGGGAAAGCGGCGCCCTGTCCAGCAAGCGAGGAAAAGTTAAGAAGAAATTCGAAGAAAAGAGAACAGACGAGAATGCGGCAAAGGCAATTGAAGACTTACGCCGAGACCGCCTGGGGCTGTTTCACAGCCTTGCGGAAGCGGGCCGCCTTCGCGGCCGCCTCTCTCGCTTCGTCGCCGCGGCGGAGGCTTGGACTTCTTCGGCCGACTGCCGAAGAGGCCTAGAGCGGCCCGGCGCTTCTGCGCGCCGCCGGCAGCCGGCGCGACGGACGAGCCCGCGCCCTGTTGGTCGGCCGCCGGCTGGCGACGCGGAGCGACTTCGGCTTCAAATCGTCCGGCCAGTCCTCGAAGCTCGCGGTGAACCTTGAGCCTCCGGGCTCGGCGCTGTCCCCCACGACGGCGTCTTCCATGGCGGCCGCCCCCAAGTCCGGGTCGTCAACGTCATCCACCGTGCGGTCGGGGGCGTATTGGCGTTCAATCCCTGCCGCCCCGGCCGGCGGCGCAAGAAGAGGGTTCTGCTCAAAAGAACCGACTGGTCAGAAGCCGGCCGTCATGAAGCCGGCTGACGACAAAAAGAAGATAAAGAGAGAAACTTACCACGGGTGGAGGATTGGCGCGAGAATACGGCGCCTTGCCGTATTGCCAGTCCCCGCGAGCTTGCAGTTGGCGATGTAATTGACCATGAGCGCCACCTCCGCGTGGGGCATCTCCCATGTGCTCAGCCGGCTTGGGTCGAAGCGGCCGCTCATCTGACACATCATATGGGGCCGGCTTTGGAGAGGAAGGATCCGGCGCTCCACGAAGGCGGCCACCAAGTCGGCCCCGCGCAAGCCTTCCGACTGAATCAGCACCCGAAGCCGGGAGATGGCGGCGTTCCCGGCCGGAGACAACGACGTCGGAAGCTCCACGAGGGCTGCCTCCCAGCCGGCGGGCCGGCTACGTAAGCCGGCAGGTTGATGTAGTCTTCTTGCTCGGCGACGTTCTTCACATAGAAATAAGATCTCTGCCAGACCTTCACCGACTGGATCAGGGGGATGGGCGGGAACGGATTGTTCTCGCTCGCCCTCCTCATGGCGATGAAGGCTCCGCAGGGGGCGGGCACGCCGGCGACGACTGTGCCGAGCTTGCTCTGGAAGAACTCTCCCCAGAGCTCCAGCGTGGGGAGCAGCCCCAAGAAGCCTTCGCAGAGGGAGACGAAGGCCGACAGCAGCATCACCGCATTGGGCGTGAGGTGATGCGGCTGGAGGTTGTAGAAGTCGAGGAAGGAACGCAGAAACCCGCTCGCCGGGAGGCCGAAGCCGCGCAGGCAGTGCGAGCGGAAGACGACCCGCTCGCCCTCCTCCGGCGCCGGCGAGATCTCCCTCTCGGGCGCCAGGCGGACCTGTACGCGGTCGGCGCCGGGCAGCGCCGGGTCTGGCGAAGGAACTCCACGTGGTCTTCATGGACGTTGGAGCCGTCCCAGGAGCTTGACAACGCCATGGGAGCGAGGTGGCGTGGAGACGCGACGGCGTGAGACGGGAGGCTGCGGCGGCAGCAAGAGGAAGAAGACGAGGGTTAGGAGGGACGGAGTGGGAGGGAGCGCGCGAACCTCTGTCGCTCTCCTCCTCCCCCTACTTATAGGCTCACGTGGCGGAGCCGAGGAGGCGCGGCGTGGGGAAGCGTGGGGGTCGATCGTGCCCACTTCCCCACGCCCCGATTATCCGAGCCTTAACGCGAGACGAAAACTGCCTTGAGAAGGCGAGCGGCCCTGTGGGCCACGGGAGATCCGCGCCCGGACCGAGGCTCGCGAGTGGCGGGCCCGGGCCTGCGGCGGCGTCCCCGTCGCGCGTGCGCTCGCAGGATCCGCCGCCACGTGGCGGAGAGGGCCCGTGGTCAGCACGCAGGTCCCTCTCCTCCCGCCGTACGCGGGGCTCTCTGAAGTCGGCGTACGCCCGCAAAGCCGGCTCTTCAGGATAGGAAGCTGACCAAGCTTCTCGTCCCCCTGCTCACCTCGGAGCTCGATCAGCTTCGGGGACTACTGTCGGAGTAAATAGCCATGGGTAGCAAGGGCAGAGGGGGGGAAGAAGGCTCGGGGGGGGGGGCAGGCCCGGGGGGGGGGCCGGGGAGGGGGGGGGTGGCCGGCGGGGGGGGGGGGGGGGGGCGGGGGGCCGGGCGGGGGGGGAAGCCTCGATCAGCTTCGGGGACTACTGTCGGAGTAAATAGCCATGGGTAGCCTAGCCGGCCTCCCCTGGCGCTTCTGAAAAAGTTACGAGCCCGCCCGGCTCTCAAGAATCCAAGACATGGGGCCGCTTTCCCCTAGCTGGCTGCAGCCCAGCCGGCTTCGGAAGGCGGTCCGACTTTAGCCCTCATGAGAAGGCCGACTCCAAGAAGCCGGCCATGAGAAGGCCGACTCCAAGAAGCCGGCTCCCCATAAAGCGGTCAGGACCGTACCCACAAAGTTTGCACCCACCTAACGGCGGTGCGACGGGGCGTGGCTACAGTAAAGCCTGCCACCCCCGAATCCCGGAGCACGCCTGGCACAGTGCGCCGTACGGGGTAGGCATGACCCGTCCGGCGCAGCACTGTTGCCATGTTGACCCTGGCATCACCCACGACGGGCCGCCAGCGTGGCCCACAGACGGTGGGCCCCTTTGAGCAGAGAGACGCCCGAAGGCGGCCACGCCTCCAACTAGTCGGCCCAAGACAGAGCCGGCTCCCCGCAGCCGGCTTGCCGCCTCCCTCGAGAAGACGCCCCATTAAGGAGACAAGACGCGGTAAGGCTACAGCGATCGCCGTGACAGGCGGCGGTACTGTAGCCGCGCTTACCACGATGAAGCTCACGTCAACAAGATGGAGCCACAGTAACCAGCCGCCGACCAGGCCCTGGACAGTGGGGCCTGCCTGTCGACCAAGGGCGGCAGCCGGCGGGACCCACCAGTCGGCGGGCCCCAGCAGCCGGCGCAGAAGCCGGCGAGCGCAGTCACAGACGGCTGGGCCCCGCGCCCAGCCGGATTACCATTGTACCCCCGGGGGGTAGGCCTATATAAACCCCCCGGAGCACCCATGCAAAGGGTTGGACCCCCTGCTAGTTCTAGACACTCACAAGGAGAAGAAGCAGGCTAGCCGTGCCCTTTCTTCCTCCTCCCCCCAAAACAGCTCAAGGAGCATTGTGTAGCTACTTGATTCATCGAGTGAGCATGCGGAGACCCCGCAGAGCAGCAGTAGGGGTGTTATCTCCTCGGAGAGCCCCGAAGCTGGGTAAGATCCGCCGGCGTGCATGTCTTCGCCTCATCCCGCTTCCAGGCACCGGCGATGTCTTACTGGTTCCCACAAAGATAAGCCACCCGTTGGCATATGTCGCACCCACCACCCGACATTTGGCGCCCACCGTGGGGCCAGACGCACCGTCATCCGGAGACCTGTTCTGGACGGGAACCCTCTTCCTCCCGAGTGAGCGTAGCCAGCCCGGCATGCTCGATGGCGCTTGCCACGACCGCTGCAAGGCGTCACCAGCCATCTGCGCGGCAAGCGGCCTCGCCGATCTCCCCGACAGGATACATGCCGCAGGGACGGACTTACGCGGCCTGGGAATAATGCAGCACGAGGGGCGCTCCCAGCTAAACGAGCTTGGAAGATGTCACCTGGTTTTGTAGATGAAGTAGAGTTGGTGCAGCCGAAGGCGTGCATTGAAGAAATGACTCCTCATGAGCCACCAGAACCCTGAGCCTCGGGAGGCTCTGGGGGCTCGGGAGGTTCCCTGAAGACCATCTCCATCTCCTCCAGAACGTCGTGGTACCTGGCTTCCTAAGCCGCCAGTAAACGGCGCATGTTGCGCTGATAGGCCGACGCCACACTCGGCAAGCTAAAGGGCATACGAATGTAGCTGTGCGGCAGGCCCTCACAGTGGCCCACACGCGAAGGCCAGAAACGCTCCTGAGATGTGGCCCTATTGAGCCCTCGGACGTTGATGCAGACACGCAGCCTAGCATCCTCGCCAGGATGTGGAGTTGTGCCTCGTGGGCGGCTGCCGCCGCGCATGGCTCTTGCTTCTTGCAGTTCCTGGGTGGTCTTGGTGATGAACTCCTGAGTGGTGGGCACTCCTTGCCCTGTGCTCTCCTGAGGGTCACGCGCCGCGAAGCACGCCACCAACTGGTGCCCAAGAGCCTCCCTCGTGAGGTTGGCAAGGTCTGAGGCCCTCCAGAAGAGAGTCCCCGAGCCCTGCCTGAAGAGGGCGCCGGGCGCGCCTTCCTATGCTATGGAGGGAGGCGCCCCTCGAGCGGGCGCTGGTCCTAACGAGGCTCCTTCCGCGACGCCATCGTCCTGAGGTTCTGCACGGCGCGGTTGCTTCTTCTTGGGGATGGCCTCTAGAGGGCCTTCATTTCTGTTGTCGGGGTCGTCGATTGCTGCGGCCTGAAAGGCGCGCTCGAGGGAGCACATCGCATCCCTCTCTTCACACGTGACCGTGATGATTCCTCCGCTTCCTAGCATCTTGAGAATGTTGTAGCCATGATGAGTTACTGCCATGAACTTGGCCAGGGCTGGATACCCGAGGATGGCATTGTACAGCAGGCGGATCTGCGCGACGTCGAAGTCGATTGAGGTCGGTGCGGTAGTTCTGCGCTCCCGAAGGTGACGGGCAGGCGGACCTGCCCTATTGGTGTGGTGGAGCGTCGGTCACTCCTACTAAAAGGCTTGGTGGGTTGGAGCTGTTCATAAGGCACTTGGAGGATGTCGAACGTGTCGACAAACAGGACATTGAGCCTACGCCGCCATCGATGAGGGTCTTGGGTGACCTGCATATTGCTGGATGATTGGGGAACACAACATAGGGAGGGGGCCAGCGGTGGCTGCGCACTTGAAGCTGATCCGTCGAGTTGAACGTGATGGCGCATTGGGACCACCTTGAGCGGGCGCGTGGCCTCGAGTTTGGGGAGGTGCCGCGTTCACCTCACGAGCGAACTGTTTGAAGGTGCGCTGAGAGGCTGGGGCCTGGGGCACCGGCCCAAGATGCAGGCGATCGCACGCGGCTCCCCTTAGAGCCCCCAGCCCCCTCGTCCTGGTGGTGGTCATCGTTCCTTCTTGGTGGTGGGCGCGGGAGAAGACCGCGTTTGCCTGGGGGCGATCCTTCACGCGGCGGGTCTCCAGGCGCCCTCGCGAGGCTGGTCCTGCCAGCGGTCCTCACGAGGCCGGTCGCACCACTCCTGGCGCGGGCCACGGTCGTCCCAGCGTCTGCCTCCACATCCTCCTCCGCCGCCGTAGCCCCGGTCGTTGCGCTCGGGGCGTCGACCATAGCGTCCTTCTCATATGGCTCTGAGCTCTTGACAGTCACTGGTGTGGTGGGTGTTCAGGTTGTGGAAGGCGCAGAACGGTTGGCCGTTCTTGGATGACTCGGTATGATCTCTGCCCCGCTTGATGTCGGGCTCCGCTGCGAGCACATCTGCCTCCTTGCGATTCACGTCCATGGCCTTGGCCTTCTTCTCCTCCTCGCCCACGGCTGGCAGCTCAAGGACTGAGAGGCGCCCCTCCTCAGCTCTTGCGCACTTGGTCACCAGGTTGAAGAGCTCCTGAGATGTGCAGAGCTCCTCGTGGATGGCGAGCTCTTCCTTCATCTTGACGTCACAGACGCCGTCGGAGAGCGCGGAGATGATGGCCTCGTCCGTGACCTTGGGGATCTTGAGGCGGGTGTTGTTGAAGCGCTGGATGTACTTCTGGAGGGTCTCTCCTGGTTGCTGCCTGATGCGGCGTAAATCACCCGTGGCCGGTGGGCGGTCGCGAGTGGCCTGGAAGTTGGCGACGAAGCATTCGTGCATCTCGTCCCAGGAGGAGATCGAGCCGTGCTGTAGGTTCAGGAGCCAGGAGCGAGCTCCATCCTTGAGAGCCATGGGAAACTAGTTCCCCATGACCTTTTCGTCGCCGTTGGCCGCTTCGATGCTCAGCTCATAGAGCTGCAGGACTCTGCGGGGTCGGCGGTACCGTCGTAGCGAGGGGGCAAATCCGGCTTGAACTTGCCCGGCCAGGCGACGCTACGCAGCTCGGGGGTGAAGGCGTGGCAGCCAGCCGTGGTTGCCGGGGCCCTCTTCGGAGGTGGAGCTTGGTCTCGGCGAGGTCCGCGCTGCACCGTCGCGGGCGGTGCGTGGTCTTGACGAGGTGGTGTGGGAAGCGCAGGTGCAGCTTCTCGCGGCCGAGGAATTTCTTGGCAGCTTCTCCCTTCGCGCGCGAGCGCCGCCGGGCGCGGCGCGATCACGACGGAGCGCGCGCCTTGGTGCCAAGGCGCCGTCTTGGGGCGTAAGGTGGTGGAGGCACGCCATGAGCCCCATCGCCCGTGGCTGGTTGAGGGGGAGGCAGAGAGTGGGATGGCCCGGAGAGCCCCCCGCGGCGCGGACGAGATCGACGATGCGGTCGAGCCACTCCTCGTAGAGGAGAGTGGCCCGTGCCTCCATGGGAGTGCGGTGTGCGTGAGACGAAGAACCGGCAGGGGTCAGCGACGGAGTGGCGGTCGCCGCCGCCTCGCCGCCCGAATGGGTGCGGGGGGGCCCCCTGCTGCTTGTTCCCCGCCGGGCCTGTGGCAGCGTTGGCGGCGGGAGACGGAGATCGGCGTTGTGGCCCGCCGACGGGAGCTGTCTAAGCGACGCGGGCGGTGAGGGCATCCTGATGCTCAGCTCGAGCACGGCGAGCGTCCGCCATGGAGACGATGGAGCAACAAACTGATGGAAGGGAAGCTACGGCACACCCCTACCTGGCGCGCCAAATGTCAGATGTGGGGTTCCAGCAAACCTTAATGTTCGAACACTGGGGTGTGTGCGAAGTATTTCCTTCCCACCAATCTATGCCCAAGCTCGCTAAGATCTCGCGAACGAACTCGACGAACTCGCAAGACAGAAAGACATGAGGTTTATACTGGTTCGGGCCACCGTTGTGGTGTAATACCCTAATCCAGTGTGGTTGTGGTGGATTGCCTCTAGGGCTAATGATGAACAGTATAAGGGAAGAACAGCCTCCTGAGGTTGAGGTGTTCTTGTGAGCAGGCTCTCGATCGGGTTGGATCAAGCTAAGATGATATGCCTGAGGCTCTATTTCAGTTGCCCCCTAGTGTGGTGGCTAGCTCTACTTGTATAGGACCTGGTCCTCTTCCCAAATATCGAGCTTGAAGGGAGCCAACAACGGTGGGCCAATTTGAAAGGGGACAACTAGTACAAGCTATCCTGACAAAAATGGTGTTCGCCTGTGAAAAGCTCTAGTGATGACGCCGTCTTGGGCTCCACGATGACCTCCGTCTCGCCGTCCTCCTGGTCTTGGTATCATTGCACCAATATAGCAACCTTTGCCTGATGCCTCGGTACTCTTCGCCTGTGCTGCCTCCTTAGCACCAAAGAGAAAACAAGGACGCTGCGCGCGCTGGCGCCCTCCTGGTGTCGTGCGTCATGGCTCACGTCATGAGGGTCTCGTGAGGTTTGCCCCGCCTTGATATATCTGCTCCTCGTGAGCCTTGAAAGTGCTAGTGATCGACTAGAGGGGGGTGAATAGGCGATTTTTATGAAAGTCTTCAAAACATGTAAGTTTCGAAGACAAACGATAGAAATAAACCTATTACCATGCAGCGGAAGGTAGACTACACTAGGCAAACCATAGTCACGTATTCAATGAAGTGAAAGCACAATGACTAATAGCAGCTAGGCAGTAAGGATCAGGTAGGAAGATATTGTGAAGCCAATCAGTACACGTAATCACTTAGTGAAGTCGAATGGTGATGCTATCGTACAATGACTTCACAAGAACCAACAGTAAGTAAAGGGAAGGGAAGGATGAAACCAGTGACTCGTTGAAGACAATGATTTGTTGGACCAGTTCCAGTTGCTGTGACAACTGTACGTCTGGTTAGGGAGGCTGAGATTCAACTCAGAAGACCTCGTCTTCACCTTATTCCCCTTGAGCTAAGGACACCCAGTCCTCGCCCAATCACTCTGGTAAGTCTTCAAGGTAGACTTCCAAACCTTCACAGACTTCGTTCACCGGCGATCCACAATGACTCTTGGATGCTCAGAACGCGACGCCTAACCGGCTGGAGGATTCACAGTCCTCAAGTGTAATAAGTCTTCAGATCACATACAAGAAGACTTAAGTGATGCCTAACACTCTTTGGCTCTGGGTGTTAGGGCTTTCTCCTCTCAAGGAATTCTCTCTCAAAGGCTTCGAGGTGGGTTGCTCTCAAACGACAAAAGCCGTACTTTAACTCTGAGCAGCCAACCGTTTATGGTTGTAGGGGGTGGGCTATTTATAGCCACTAGGCAACCCGACCTGATTTGTCCGAAATGACCCTGGGTCACTAAGGAACTGACACATGTTCCAATGGTCAGATTTCAAACACACATGGCAACTTTACTTGGGCTACAAGCAAAGCTGACTTGTCCAACTCTGAACAAGATTCGCTCTCATAGTCTTCACTCGAAGACATAGGATTTTGGTCAAGCATCACTTCAGTCATTCTGACTGGTTCTCTTGGACCCCACTTAACAGTACGGTGGTTCCTATGACTCAACAAAGAAGAAAAAGAACTACGAAAGGTCTAAGTCTTCGCGCTCCATAGTCTTCATGTGATGTCTTCTCTTGTCATAGTCTTCAATGTGAATGTCTTCACATACCACCTTTGACTTCAATGTCTTCATACATTTTTAGGGGTCATCTCTGGTAGGAAAACCGAATCAATGAGGGACTTCTACCTGTGTTATCCTGCAATTCTCACAAACACATTAGTCCCTCAACTAGGTTTGTCGTCAATACTCCAAAACCAACTAGGGGTGGCACTTAGATGCACTTACAGCCTGCCTAGCTAGGCTACTCCAGAAGAGGTCTTGCATCGTCCGCCTCGCGAGGCTTGGACCCTCGCGAGGGTCTTGGATGCTTTGTTGGTGAAGATGGGCCATATGGCCTGCTGGCTAGGTCACGTCGTGGGCCGCAGGCAGGCAAGTATGGGGACCCCCGTTCCCAGAATGCTGACGTAACGCCATAGACCACATAGTGAAGATAATCATGAGGACAAGTTGAGAATGAATACAAACAAAATGTGAAGACATAGCAAATGTAACACCATGGGTAAAACACTTCAAACAGAAGAATTTGGTGGTGGCGTTACCCACCGTATAGGAAGTATTAGACCCAAACACGGCGCACAATTATCGTGGCGCTCCAAAGTCAAATTCCACATTAATGTATTCACACTTAGAATGTATGTCTTCATTGATTGAAGATATACTTTACTTCGTGTGTTGCACATCTAAGTCATCAATATGCATAAGTGTTAGGATGTGTGCCTGATCACAGGACATTTGAGGATTCCAAGATATTTAGCTCACACCGTAACTTGCAAAATCTCTTCTCATCCAAGGGCTTGGTGAAGATATCTGCCAATTGCTCTTCAGTGTTGACGTGTATGATATCAATATCTTCCTTCACAACATGATCTCTGAGAAAGTGATGACGAATTTCAATGTGCTTTGTCTTCGAGTGCTGAACTGGGTTGTTGGCAATCTTGATGGCGCTTTCGTTGTCGCAGTAGAGTGGCACTTGCTTCAGATGAACGCCATAGTCTTTGAGTGTTTGCTTCATACAGAAGCTGAGCGCAGCAAGATCCAGCAGCAATGTATTCAGATTCAAGCAGTGGAGAGAGATACACAGTTCTGCTTCTTTGAAGACCAACATACAAGTGATCGTCCCAGAAAATGACATGTTGCCTGATGTAGACTTGCGATCCACCTTGTCACCAGCATAATCAGCATCCGAGAATCCAACCAGATCAAACTCTGAGCCCTTTGGATACCATAATCCTAGAGTTGGGGTGTAAGCCAAATATCAAAGAATTCGCTTCACAGCTAAGTGATGCGATTCCTTTGGTGCCGCTTGGAATCGAGCACACATGCAAACACTAAGCATAATATCTGGCCTAGATGCACATAGATAAAGTAAAGAACCAATCATGGAGCGGTATACCTTTTTGATCGAACTCTTTACCATTGTCGTCGGGGACCCAGATGATGTTTGGCTGGCATTGCGTCAGTGAAGCCTTTGCAGTCTTGCATACCAAACTTCTTCAGGCAATCTTTGAGATACTTCTCTGAGATATAAAGATGTCGTTGCGTGCTGACGTATTTGGAAGACCAAGGAAGAACTTCAGCTCACCCATCATGGGACATCTGATATTGCTCTTGCATCATATATCCAAACTCTTCACTGTATTTCTGATTGGTGCAGCCGAAGATAATGTCATCCACATATATTTGGCACACAAACAGTTCACCATCATATGTCTTCGTGAAGAGAGTGGGGTCAAGGGAACCAGATTTGAACCCTTTGCTCTTCAGGAAGTCTTTGAGTGTGTCATACCAAGCCCGAGGGGCTTGTTTGAGGCCATACAGTGCCTTGTTGAGCTTGTATACCATGTCAGGATGTTTTGGATCTTCAAAGCTAGGCGGTTGTGCGACATACACTTATTCTTCAATCTTGCCATTGAGAAAAGCGCTCTTCACATCCATTTGATATAGAAGTATGTTATGATGATTTGCATAGGCCAGCAGTATGCGTATGCTTCAAGTCTAGCCACAGGAGCAAATGTTTCATCGAAGTCAATCCCTTCAACTTGAGTATATCCTTGAGCAACGAGACGAGCTTTGTTTCTGACAACTTGACCATGCTCATCTTGCTTGTTGCGATATATCCATTTGGTGCCTATTATATTGTGCTTCGCGAGGATCAGGACGCTTAACCAGTTCCCATACATTATTCAGCTCAAACTGTTGAAGCTCTTCTTGCATAGCTTGAATCCATTCAGGTTCCATGAAGGCTTCTTCAACTTTCTTGGGTTCAGTTATTGAGACGAATGCGAAGTGCCCACAGAAATTTGCTAGCTGTGTTGCCCTTGAACGAGTGAGTGGACCTGGTGCATTGATGCTATCAATTATTCTCTCAATCTGTACTTCATTTGCAACACGAGGATGTACAGGACGAAGATTTTGCTCTTGCTGATCATTGTCATCGTTAGAGGGATTGTCTTTAGGCTGAGCATTGTCTTCAGGTTGATCAGGTGCAGAGATGATAAGTTCCTCTTCAGGCTGAGCTTCAGACGGTATGATTTCTCCAGTTCCCATAAGTTTGATTGATTCACTGGGATGGAACTTCATCTAGCACATTGGCAGGGTGCTCTCTTTGTGAGCCGGTTCGTCTCATCAAACCGCACATCCCACTGTTTCACCACTTTATAGTGAAAGAGTTGAAGACTCTGTAGGAGTGAATCTTTCCATATCCAAGCATAACCCCTCATGTGCTTTTGGTGCAAATTTTGAAGTGTGATGTGGATCCTTGATCCAGCACCTGGCGCCAAATACTCTGAAGTAACTGACATTTGGCTTCTTGCCAGTAAGGAGCTCATAAGATGTCTTGTTCAGAAGCTTTTGAAGATAAACATGGTTGATTGTATGTCATGCAGTATCAATGGCTTCAGGCCAGAATTTTCCTGGAGTCTTGTATTCATCAAGCATCGTTCGGGCCATCTCAATGAGTGTTCTATTCTTGCATTCGACAACGCCATTCTGCTGTGGCGTGTACGGAGCTGAGAATTCATGTGTGATGCCCAAAGTATCAAGATATGTATCAAGGCCAGTGTTCTTGAATTCAGTGCCATTGTCACTTCTGATGTGCTTTATCTTGGCGCCATAGTTGTTCATTGCTCGATTGGCGAAGCATCTGAAGACATCCTGCACTTCAGTCTTGTAGAGGATTATATGCACCCAAGTATATCTAGAATAATCATCAACAATGACAAAGCCATAGAGACAAGTAGTAGTATTAAGAGTTGAGTAATGAGTGGGACCGAAAAGATCCATGTGGAGCAGTTCGAAGGGTCGAGTCGTTGTCATGATTGTCTTCGAGGGATGCTTGGCCCTCGTCATCTTTCCTGCTTCACAGGCACCGCATAAGTGATCCTTCTTGAACTTGACGCCCTCGATGCCTATGACATGCTTCTTCCTTGCAAGGGTGTGGAGGTTCCTCATGCCAGCATGCCCT